>NW_007232348.1:45111-72163 GCF_000164805.1 Carlito syrichta
GGCGTCCGCCCGCGGGGAGGCCCCTCGGGGGGCGGCCGGCCTTCGGCTTGCACCAGCTGGGGCGAGCTTCCTGGGAGGCCAGCGACGGAGCCTCGATAAGGAAACGCGGAGGACCGTTTAGGAGCCAGGGGTCTTGTGTCTGGTGCTTCCACTTTTCAGCTGATCCCCTAAGGTAAAAACCGGAGCCTTGACAAGAAAAAGGAGCCGGGGTCTTTGGCTCTCACAGGTAGAGACGAGAGGGTTGGAGCTGTTGATGTGAATCGTGATCGCAGCCCGCCCAGCCCCGGGGACGCAGAGGAAGATCGGCCAAAGGAACGGACCGTAGTGAGAAACTCCCTGAAAACCCACATGTAAGAGCGCTGCAGAAATCCCCGAGATAGAGTCACGAAGGAAACACAACACTCAAAACAAAGCAGGAAGAGGATAGGTCAGATTAATCAGAGGAGGACTACTGTTATGCCCGTCTCTTAAGACTTGTGCCTCAGACCGTAACTTCGTATACATGTATGTTTTAACTAGGTGATCAAATGAAAAGTTAAAGCATAAGATACGAAGACCTCGGGCTCCTTAAACTGTAATTCACCTTTTCTTTTCTACGTGACCTAGGCTGGTTTAGAACTCTCGGGCTCAAGAAATCCCCTCTCCTCAGCCTCCCAGAGTGCTAGGATTACAGGCATGAACCACTGTGCCCAGCCCCTAATTCACCCTTTTACATAGAAAGACACCCTTGAACTAGACAAATGAAAGCAACCTATAAAAAATCTTGGACATCCTTGCTTCAAAAGGGAACGTACAACCCAGTAAGAAGTAGCTAATTGGCTTCAAATCAGTCCCATGAATGTTCAGTAAGAAAGTTCCAGGAAGGGAAAGATGGTCTGCGTTACACTCAGAAAAGAAGCTGAGTCATGACAGTAAATAACCGTGGTGCATGGGGGACTTTTGAAGCCTCAGAGTCAAGATTCTGTATGTGCGTAAACACAGCAACATTTTTGCTCTGAATTTCTGTGTCATAAAAAAGTATCAGTCTCAGCCTAAGACAATTTTATCCAAACGTTAGAGAATGTGCTGGGACTCGTTTGACTTAAATGACATGACGGAGCGCAAATTCTCACGGAGCAAGGGCCGCTGAGCCTGGTTCCCGACTAAGGGCCTGTCCCTGCCACGTGAAACTCTGAGGGCAGAGTTGCAGGTAGGGAGGCAGAAGGGATTGACTGATTGATTGATTAATGGTTAATGACTCTCCTGAGTAGTGCAGAGCTGGACAGCAAGGTCTGATAGTTGAAAGTTGTCTTAGGCTGAGGCTATAGTGCTCTGGAAATAATGCAGTGAATATAAGTCATGCATTACCTTTCAAATAATTGATAAATAGGGGTTTCATTAGTGTTTAACTTTCGATTTTCCTCTGAAACAGAACTAGAGAAAAGTTTTCTCTTTTCCATCCATTGATTGAAGAATTGATGATTATTGGCATCCAAAGTCCATTTTGTTCCGCTTTCTGTTCAATTTCTAACTTTTTTCTCCTTCTTTGAGACTTTTCACTGACGGCTCCATTCGGAGATGTATTTCCTCACTGTTTGTCTATTCTGAAAACCCACCCCAAATAATTTAAATGTTAGTTTTCTTCAGCAGCATAAGGTCCATGACGAGCCTTTTATAGTCCTATCTAGCCTCTCTTTTACCTACATCTTTTTAAAATTCCTTTTTCTGAGAAGTCATTGATTTTTCCCATCCTAAGTTTCGAATAAACCTGAGAACAATGACAAAGTTAACGATGCCACACCAGGAGTGTATTTGCCTTGGCAATTTTTATGACACAAAATCTCCTATAACAAAACATAAAATTGAACCCATAATCCAATAGCTTTGTTACATACGTAAGGGCGTCTGCTCTTTAACATATTAGAAGATCTGGTGCTTTGACACTCAGAGTTATGTTTAAACTTGACTCCATCTAAGCCATGCTAAACATGTTCTGTTATTTGCTGTTCTGGTCCTGCAACACTTTGTCAGGTCTTACCTGAAGTATCTTTTCTTCACACACTTGCAATTCAAAGACTTCTCACCCCTGGTCACTCTTCCCCTTAATGCTACTTATATTTTGTATAGCATTTTATGGAATTATTTTTTTCAGTTCATTCACTTTTTTCTCCCCATCCATCTTTCTTTAATAAAATGTCAGTCCTTTGAGGGTAAGCATTTTGATTTACTTGTTTACCACATATTCCAAGCTTTTAAACAGACCTTGGTTGCATTGATCTGGGCAACAGACATCTGGTGGATGAGTCAATGAATAAGTCGACAAGAGACAGCAGATAATTGCCTTAATTTTCCCTGTCTAATTCATTTATCCAGTTGGTCATCAACAAACATTTATAAAGTGGCATCTTTTATTGCTCATTGTTCCAGGGGTTGTCATATAGATATGAGTAAGAAATGGCTCCCATCCTGGGAGCTGGTTTTAGTCTACAGAGGGATATAAAAATGCACTTTTGAGCAGAGAGTTTGCACATGAGTTCAGCAAGGGTGGGCAACATTTCAGGCAGAAGTCAGGGGATATTTCATTCATTAGCCTACTGTGTCTACTACCTGGGTGCCTCAGCTGAGAAACTTTGTAGAGAAGAAAAATCTTATCAGGTGGGAAGACATGAAGCCCTGAAAGTACAACTGGAGCCAGATATTAAACATTCTTTTCACTTGGTTGTGCAATCAGGGGAAAGCCACAACCAGGTGTAAAGTACTCCATTCAACTATTATGACTTTAGAAGTGTGAAATGAGATTACATGAAACTGCTTTGAAACAGAAAATGCTATAGAATACAAGCATACAGAAGTACTTCAAGATTTAAAGATAATTCTTTCACGGCAATTAATTTTCTCAATTCCTAGTTACCCCACCTGTCCTACCTCTGCAGTGCTATTTTGATTCACTTTCAAGGAGTGTAGCATTGTTAGCATGTGGACAAGAATGAAAACTTCATTGCTACGATCTCCTCGTTTCACCTGTTCCTAAAGATAAGAAGAAAAGTTTAGAGATCAAGAGAAAAAAATGTGTGCATTGCCATCCCAAATAGTTCAGGCTGAGTCATTTTCAGTTAATAAAGGGATGTGAGTCTGGTTTAAAACACGGCAGAACAGGAATTATTTCACAAAAAATAGGAAAAAAGTCATGCTATTGAAACAAATGTCCATCCTTCAAGTAAAATTGAGTCCTGTTCCTTTTACACCTCAGAATCTGATCTATGAGGGCACCAAGTAGTGATCTGTGACTTGTTGATGATCTAGTTCCCATCTTCTCTATTCAGAGGAAGACACTTTCCTGGGTTTGATTCCTACATTCTCATGAAAACTTTTTATACTTTTGCTATCTGTCTCAAAAATCAATGAGTAGAATAAGTTTTGAGATTTCTTGGTTTTTGAAATTAGTATCTATCCATCTGCTGTATCTATCCTATTTATTTACTTAAGAATGCATTTTTGAGAATATCTGAAATGGTACAGATTGTGCTAGTTCATTTATTATCTCTACAGCACAGTACTCAATTTGATGGATATGACATGAGTTATTTTTTTCATTTACTTGTCCAGGGCATTTAGGTTGTTTGCAGTATTTTGTCACTACCAAAAGTGCTACGATATGTTTGCATTCATATCTACCTGAAGTAAAATTGCTTGGATGAAAATATATCATGTGTGAATTTACTGAATTTCACTGTGTGTCTCTTGTCATCTTAATGTATTTTCCACCAGCTGTGCATGAGAGCGTCCATTTCTTTGTATCATTGCTAGCACATGGTATTATGACTCTATTTATATTTCTAATATTATTTTTGAGATTGAATGTATTTTTGTGTTTACTGGTCATTTGTGTTTTCTCTTTTGTGAAATGCCTACCAATCTTCCTAGATGAAAAGCCTGGCTCTTAACTGATTTGCTGCTTAAACTTCAGCAAATTATTTATCTAACCTCTCTATAAAATGGTAGCAATAATATTATTTACCTCACTGTGATATTGTAAAGATTAAATGGCCTAATTTATGTAAAGCTTTTGAAACACTGTTTGGCATATGTATACAATATAAATATAAGCTGCTATTATCTCATTGTGATTTTGATTTGCATTTGCCTGATCATTTGCGATGGTGAGCATTTTTTTCACATGGCTGTTGCTTTTTGTTGTTTTCTTTTGAGAAATGTCATTTCAGATCTTTTGTGTATTTTTGATCAGTTATTTGTTTCTTGCTATTGAATTAATTGAGTTCCTTATTTTGGATAGTAACCCCTTATCAAAGGTATGGTTGCAAATATTTTCTCCCATTTTGTATGCTTTCTCTTCACTTTGTGAACTGTTGTTGTCTTTGCTGTGCAGAAGCTCTTCAGTTTGATGTAGTCCTGCTTGTTTATTTTTGCTTTTGTTACCTGTGCTTTGGGGTTATAGCCAATAAAATCATTGGCCAGACCAAAATCAAGAATCAATTTACCTATATTCTGTTCTAATAAGTTGAACGATTCCAATCTGATTTTTAAGTCTTTAATTTATTGTTAATTTTTAAATTATTATTATTATTTTTGAGGTGGAGTCTCACTCTGTCTCCCAGGCTAGAGTGCAGTGGCATAGTCATGGCCACTGCAGCCTTGACCTGCTGGGCTCAGGCAATCCTTCTACCTCAGCCTTCCACGTAGCTGGAACTACAGGCACTCACCACCACGCCCAGCTTTTTTTTTTTTTTAATTTATTGTAGAGATGAAGTCTCGTCAAGTTACCTGGGTTGGTCTCGAATCCGTGGGCTCAGGCAATCCTCTCACCTAGGCCTCCCAAAGTGCTGGGATTATAGATGTGAGCCGCTGCACCCAGCCTTTTAATTTATTTTAAGTTAAGTTTTATATATGGTGTAAGATAAAGGTCTGATCTCATTCTTCTGCATGTGATATTAGTTTTTCCATCACCATTTATCGAAGAGACTGTCCTTTACCTATTGTGTATTCTTGGCATCTTTGTTGAAGATTGATGGCCCAAAGATGTGTGGATTGTTTTCTGAGCTCTATATTCTGTCCCATTGATCTACATGTCTGTTTTTTTATCCATTACCACGTGGTTTTGGTTACTATAGCTGTGTAGCATATTTTGAAATCAGATAGTGCGATGCCTCCAGTTTTGTTCTTTTTAGTGAAATTGATTTGGCTCTTTAGGATTTTCTGTGGTTTCTGACAAATTTTAGAATCTTTTTTCTATTTTTGAGAAATATCATTGAATTTTTGATAGGGATCCATTGAATATGTAGATTGCTTTGGTTACTATGAACATTTTAACAATATTAATTCTTCAAATCATAAACATGGGATAGCTTTCCATTTATTTGTTTTCTTCAATTTCTTTTACCAAAGGTTTATTGTTGTCTTTATACAGGTTTCTCACCTCCTTAGTTACACTTGTTCTTTTTTTTTTTTTGAGTTGGAATCTCACTCTATTGCCCAGGCTGGAATGCAGTGGCATGTTCATGGCCATCACGGCCTCGACCTGGTGGGCTCAGGTGATCCTTCCACCTTAGCCTTCCTAGTAACTGGAACCACAGGCATGCGCCATCATGCCCAGCTAATTGTTTTTATTTATTATAGAGACAAGATGTCACTGCGTTGCTTAGGTAGGTCTCGAACCAAGGAGTTCAGGCAGTCCTCTCGCCTCTGCTTCCCAAAGTGCTAGGATTACAGGCATTAGCCACTGCGCCTGGCCACATTTATTCTTAAATATTTTATTCTTTGTGATGGTATGTGATTGTTTTATTTTTCAGATAGTTTGTTGTTAGTATATAACAACACTACTTATTTTTGAATATTGATTTTCTAACCTAAAACTTTACTGAATTTGTTGTTGTTGTTGTTGTTGTTTTTGAGTTGGAGTCTCACTCAGTCACCCAGTCTGGAGTGCAGTGGCCGCTCCCGGCCACTGCAGCCTTGACCCGCTGGGCTCCGGCGACCCTTCCACCTCAGCCTTCCGAGTAGCCGGAACTACAGGCGTGTGCTACCACGCCCGGCTGATTTTTTGATTGATTGTAGAGATGAGGTCTCGCTGCCCAGGCGGGTCTCGAACCTGCAGGCTCAGGCCATCCACTCACCTCAGCCTCCCAAAGGCGCGGGATGACAGGCTGAGCCACCGAGCCCCGCTCTGAATTTGTTTATTACTTCTAACAGTTTTTTGTGGAGTCTTTAGGGTTTTCTACAGATAAGAAATGTTATCTGCAAAAAGAACCAGTTGTACTTCTTTCTTTCCAATTTAACTGCCGTTTTATTTTCTTGCCTAATTGCTCTGACTAGAACTTTCTGTGCTATACATTGAACAGAACTGGTAAGCGTGGGTATGCTGATTCTGTTCCCTGCTTTATGGGAAAAGTTCCTAGCTTTTCATCATTATGACGTTAGCTGTTTGCTGGTCTTCTGTGACCGATTGGTTGAGAGTTTTTATGATGAAAAGATGTTGAGTTTGCTCAAATGTCTTTTCTGCATCTATTAAGATGATTTTTCTTTTTCTGTTTTTCTTTTTGTAGGTCCTTTTCCCCCATTTTTATTTTAGATTTGGGGGCACACGTGCATGTTTGCTACATGAACATATTATATTAAACAGTAGTGGGGATTGTGTCTCAGGTGGCCCACTCCCCAGATGATGAACGCTGCAATTTCTGAGCCCTACCCCCCGTCCCAGCCTCTCTCCTCGTTGATGTCCCCAGTGTCTACCATTTCCATCTTCGCAACCATTTAGCTCCCGCATATACGTGAGAGCATGCCATGTTTGGTTTTCTGTTTCTCAGTTCACTTAGGATTAGCTCCAACTCTATCCATATTGCTTCAAAGGACATGATTTCTTAGTTGTTTATGGCTGTGTAGTAATCCGTGGTGTGTACATACCACATATTCTTTATCCAGTCAATTGTTGGTGGGCACTTAGGTTGGTTCCATGATTTTGCTATTCTGAATAGTGCTGCAATGAATATGTGAGTACAGGTATCTTTTTTACATAATGATTTCTCTTCTTTGGGCAGATCCCTAGTAGTGAGATTCCTGGGTCAAATGGCAATTCAACTTTTAGTTCTTTGAGAAGTCTTCACACTGTTTTCCATACGGGTTGAACTAATTTTACGATTGTGCCAACAGTGAATGAGTGTTTTCTTTTCTCCACAACCACGCCAACACACATTATTCTTTGACTTAATAATAATAATAACCATTTTGACTGGTGTAAGGTGATGTCTTATTGTGGTTTTAATTTTTATTTATCTGGTGATTAGTGATGTTGATCATTTCTTCATATGAATGTTGGTCACTTTATGTCTTCTTTTGAGAAGTGTCTATTCATAGCCTTTGCACACTTTTTGTTGTTTTTTTTTCATGTTGAGTTCTTTTAGTTCCTTGTAGATTCTGGATATTAGCCCTTTGTCTGAGGCATATTTTGCAAATATTTTCTACCATCAAGTAGATTTTCTATTCATTCTGTTGGTTATTTCTTTGGCTGTGCAGAAGCCTTTTGGTTTAATTAGGTCTCATTTGTCTACCTTTGTTTTATTGCAGTTGTTTTTGGTGTCTTCATCATAATTTTTTTGCCTAGGCTAATGTTCATAAAAATGTTTTCTAAGTTTTTGTCTAGAATTTTTATAGTTTTAGGTCTTGCATTTAAGTCTTTAATCTATCTTGAGTTAATTTTTTTATATGGTGAGGGGTAGGAATCCAGGTTCATTCTTCTGCATACGGCTAGCCAATTTTCCCAGTATCATTTATTGAATAGGATGTTCTTTCCCCATTGTTTATTTTTGTCAGCTTTGTCAAGATCAGTTGGGTATAGGTATATGGTGGCTTCATTCTTTTAATGTGGTATATTGTATTTATTGACTTGTATATACTGATCCATCCCAGCATCCCAGAGATAAGTCCCACCTTATCATAGAGAATGATCCTTGAAATGTGCTTTTGAATTTTGATGGCTGGTATTTTGTTGAAAATTTTTACATCCTCAGGAATATTGGCCTGTAATTTTCTTTACTTGTAGCATTCCTCTCTGGCTTTGGTCTCAGAGTAATGCTGGCCTCATAAAATGAGTTTGAAAGTGTGCCCTTCTTTTCATTTTTTTTGGAGAATTTGAGAAGAATTGTCATTAATTCCTTCTTAAATGTTTGATAGAATTTACTTTTGTTATTGTTGGGAAGTTTCTGAGCACTGATTCAATCTCCGTAATCAGTACTCTATTCGGATTTTCCTTTTCTTCGTGATTTAATCTTTGTAGGTTGTGTTTCTAATAATTTTTCCATTTCTTGTAGATCATCCTATTTGTTGGCAATGTGCAATCGCTCATAGTATTCTTTTATAATCCTTTATATTTCTGTGTTGTCAGATGTAATGTCTCCTCTTTCATTTCTCATTTGAATCTCTCTCTTTTCTTAGCCTAGCTAAAAGGGCATCAATAGTATTTAACTTTTCAAAAATTGTCTCTTAGTTTCATTTATATTTATATTGATTTTTAAAGTATCTATTTCATTTATATCTACTCTGATCTTTAATATTTCCTTCCTTCTGCTGACTTTGGGATGAGCCTAGACGTGGAGTACACTGGAACAGACCTAAAACTTGGGTGCCCAGAAACCTGTGGATATGGGTTCTGGCCTGGACCTTGGGCTGTCTCGGTGCTAGAGCAGACCTGGGAGCCTGGGTCCATGGGTCCTGCCCTGGAGAGTGGGTCTGTGGGTGCTGGCTTGCGGGCCATGCCCTCAGTGGCTAGCCTAAAGCCCAAGGACCCAGGTGATGGCCTGGCACTGGGGTGGGACTGGGGGCTGGGTCCGCTAGAGCAGGCCAAGGGGGTCCGCCTGAATCCTGGGGTTGTTGGTGCCAGCCTGGCCTTGGCTTCCACAGGGGTGTGCCTGGTCCTATGATGCACAGCAAAGTTGGTTGTTCACTTTCCTTTTCTACACGGAGGGCATCCCTCTGTGCTGTGCTGCTTGGCCTTGGGGAAAGGTGACAGGAGTATTGTGAAGCTGTCCTTTTGGCCCTCTTCAATGTATCTTTTTCAAATTCTGTGCTACACCCAGGTGATGTAATCTCTCACCTAAATTAGGTGCTTGTGAGAGTGGATAGTTGCTCAGTGATGAGAACTGCTGAAAAGTCCAGTTTCGCCATCTTTCTGACAGTTTGAATGATTCTTAAGATTAAGAGAAACTTCAATAATTGATTTGACAGTTTCCTTCTTTTTCATGTAAGTGTTTAATTCCATAATTTTTGGGTGAACATTCTTTAGTTTTATTCCTCAATTTTTTTTTTTTTTTTGAGTTGACGTCTCACTCTGTCGCCCAGACTGGAGTGCAGTGGCCGCTCCCGGCCACTGCAGCCTTAACCTGCCGGGCTCTGGCGATCCTTCCGCCTCAGCCTTCCGAGTAGCTGGAACTACAGGCGCGCGCTACCACACCCAGCTAATTTTTTTTTTTGATTTGTTGTAGAGATGAGGTCTCGTCAAGTTGCTCAGGCAGGTCTCGAACCCGTGGGCTCAGGCAATCCACTCACCTCGGCCTCCCAAAGGCGCGGGATTACAGGCTGAGCCACCGAGCCTGGCTTATTCCTCAATTTTTGATATGTTAAACTTTAGTTCAAAATACTCTTGTATCTCCCTGATCATTTCTTCTTTGGTTCATGGGTTATTTAGAAGTATATTTTTTGGTTTGCAAACATGTATGAATATTTAAAATAATATGCTATTGATTTCTAATTTAATTCATTTCTGGACTTGGATTATTATTTTGTATAATTTCATTGTTTCTACATTTATTGAGTACTTTTCTATGATCTATTTTGGTGACTGTTCCACAAGCACTTGAAAAGATTGTACATTTTGCTGTTGTTGGGTGGAGTGTTCTATAAATGTCAAGTTGGTAGATTATATTTTTATATGTTCCTATCCTTTTATATCATCACTCTCTATTTGGTCTAATTGAGAAAATGTTGTTGAAATTTCCAAATATAATTGTGTGTGCGTGCGTGTGTGTATATATATAAATACTATATATATTTAGTCATTCAGGTCTACTAATTTTTGTTTTATATACATTGACACTTGCCCATCAGCTGCACAGTAGTCTGTTGGTACGCTCTCTTGACAATTTAACCCCCGTAAAATTATGAGTTCAACCCCTTTGTCCCTGGTAAATTTTTGTGCTCTGAAATCTACTTTTTCTTATATTAATTCAGCTATTTTGGCTTTCTTTTAATTAGTGTTGGCATGTTAGACCTATTGCATATATATTTCCATCATGTGTTTTATTGACTCTATAGCTTTATATCTGAAGTGGGTTTCTTGCTGACTGCAAGCACTTGGGTCCTATTATTATTTTTTTAGCCTAATAATCTCTGTTTTGTACTTAGAGTATTTAGCCTATTTATATATAATGTGATTATAACATGATTAGGGTTAAATCTTGTAAATATTTCAACTTGTGTCATTTTTATTTGCTACTTTTTTTCTTTTTCTTGCCTTCATTTGGGTTAAATTTTTAAATTTTATCTCCACTTGCTTATCAGCTATAGATTTTAAAGAGTACTAGTAGTTGTTCTAGAATTTATGATATATATCTGTAATTTCATCCTGTAATTTAGGGTGATATATTTTTTCATATATAAAGAAATACAGTATTATATATAAAAGAATACAACATATTCCTCTACAAAATTCATACAAAATATTTTATTTCTTTAAGTATTGTTGGGCAGTATCCTGAGATCCAGTTAGGTTTCCTGCCTTTAGTTTGAGTCTTTGAGGGCTGATTTTAAGCTTTGTTACAGCAGGATCAGAACAACTTTTGGTTCATAGCTAATTTTCCCCTTTACTGAGGAAATTCCTCTCGAGGACTCTACCTGATGCCTTTTCAGCTGGCCGAGTTTTCTACTCTTTATTCATTCTTAGCATTATTATACTATGCGTATTTTGTCAGTTCTTTTTTATCTTGAGTAATTTCTGCACATGCAAGAACAAACCTGTGCTAAGCAGAAGTTTCAGGGAGCCCCTCCTGCACGTCCTCAGCGTGCGCTTTCTCTGGGGTACCCTCTTCACCAGCACTCTGCCCTGACTCGAGCACGTGTCTCCTCAACTCAGCAAAATCATTAGGCTCTTTAGAGCCTAGTCCCCATGGAAGTTTTGCAAGTCTCTCAGGCATTGGTCTGAGGCTGTCATCACCTCATTTGTTTTCTTTTGCTTGGGGATCCCTGCACTGTGCAAGCTGTGGTTCAGACTCTGAAATTGTGTTTAAAAATGTATATTTTTTATGATTTTCTAGTGATTTTAGCTGGGAGGGTTAATCTAGTTCTGGTTATTCCATTGTGGCCAGAAGTGAAATTTCTTCTTTATTATAGTGACTTAGAAATGCTACTGATTTTCTATATAATTATCCATTATAATAATTATATAATAATCCAGCAACTATGTCAAACCTTCTTACAAGTTTTAGTAACTTGTTTGTATGGGTTTTTGGACTGTATATTTGGAATATTGAGTTGAATGTAAATATTGTCAGTTTTGTCTCTTTTCCTATTATTCTACCTATTTCTTTTTACTTCAAAATTTTGCATGTAAGTTAGACAGTTTTACTAAATGAGATGACATTTAAAATGTGCTTTAAAACAAAATGAATTTAGAAAAGTGCACATTAAAATTTTTTTGTTTTTGTAATGTGCTGAAAATCAAATATATCTTGCAGTAATACAATATGGTATATCATGAAATGTAAGTAACAAGATTTTCAGTTTAACATTTTCAAAGTTAATATTAAGATCAAGAGTTTCACATCTATGGTAGCACATATAAAAGATTATCATAAATTTGACATCCATCTCCATGAAGCTTACAAATCTGACACTGTGCAGTAAAAGCTTTCAGAATGGGATCTAACAATGTCATATCTAAAGGATCACAGATCTGTTTGGAATTTTTTCTTGTAATATCATGATGTTTACAAATATTTCCAGTATGATGATTAATGCAAGGAAACATAGTAAATATCTTGGTTCTTATTAATATGTTTAATGGGCATTGTTTTTCACTTGTCACCATTAGGTATGATGTATATTAAAATTTTTCTAGAAAGCCTTATATAGAAGAAAATCCTTTCTATTCCTGCTTTGAAAATAGCTTTATATTTTTGCTTGTTTATTTTTCCTGGTGAATCAGTTCTGAATCTTTAAAAAGTAATTTTACCTTTATAAAAATACTATTTTATTTACTTATTAAAAGAATATGCAAATATGTTATGTTATTTTTTGTGATGTTGTATAATATTTGTGTTTATGAGCTAAATACTTCTCGCCGTAATTTTTTTATGATGACAATTTTAATTTGCTGATAGATTACTGGAGGTTTTGCACTACACAGGTGAGATTGGTATCTAATTTCTTGTCTTAAAATAAACTTGTTTTGATATAGTTTATAATCTTTTGAAAGATATGAGTAGTTTTTCATTCTCTTCTATCTTTTGATAAATATAAATTTATACTTGCTTTATCTTTTTTTATCATTATAAAGTCTGCCTCTGTATCTCAGTTAGTAGTCTTTGCCTCAAAGTCTGTATGATCTTACTGCAGACACTCCAGCCTTCTTATGTGTACTGTACACATGAGAAGTATAGTTTTTGCCAGCTAAAATTTATTTTTAATGTGTTCCTCTTATAGGTAGCACATATCTGGGTCTTGATTTTTTATTCAAATAATTTCTGTCTTTTAATTGCAGTGATTAGTAACTAATGTAATTATTGATATAGTTGTATTTGTGTCTATCATTTTCTTATTATGAGTTGTTTTTTGCCTCTATTTTTGTACATCTGCTTCTCCTTTTCTGTTTTTTGGAATATATAATTTTTTAAATTTTATTTTATTTTACCTATTGGGATTTTTTAGTTATATATCTTTCTTAGTGGTTGCTTTAGAAATTATAATAAATTCTTCCCTTCTCACAGCTTACATAGCATTATTATTAAACCACTTTTTATATACAGTGTGCAAATCCTTGAAGTGCAAAATCAATTTGGCTTTGATGCTCTAGTTATCATATGCATAGCATTTACATGCATCATCTCTTAATATTGATTGCACATACAGCAGGGACTGTAACATATAACAATATATTATGTATAATATGTTTATTTTAAAGGCAATGATTAAACATTTTCTTTTATATTTACTCTTATATTTGCCATTGCTCATACATTCTATCCTGTTGATTCATATTTCTCTCTAATTTTATTTTTCTTTAGCCTAAAAAGTTTTCCTTAGACTTTCTTATAGAACAGATTTGTTTATTTTACTTGTCTAAAAATAGCTTTATTTTATCTACATTCTTGAAGGACATTTTTACTAACTATAGAATTTTGGCTGACAAGTATTTTCTTTCTTCTAGTATTTTAAAGATGTTGTTTCATTGTCTTTGTCTCTACTATTTATATAAGAAGCACAAGGTCATTCTACTTTTTTTTTTAGTTGGAGTCTCACTCTGTCGCCCAGACTGGAGTGCAGTGGCCGCTCCCGGCCACTGCAGCCTCGACCCACTGGGCTCCTGAGATCCTTCTGCCTCAGTCTTCCGAGTAACTGGAATTACAGGCACGCGCTACCATGCCCGGCTGAGTTTTTGATTTATTGTAGAGATGAGGTCTCGCCAAGTTGCCCGGGCGAGTCTCGAACCCGCGGGCTCAGGCAATCCACTCACCTCAGCCTCCCAAAGTGCAGGATTACAGGCTGAGCCACAGAGCCCAGATGGTCATTCTACTTATTATTTACTTTTGTGAACCATGTCATTTTCTTCTGTCTGCTTTCGATATCTTCTCTTTATCTTTAGTTTTCATTAGTGTGTCTACCATATACTAAGGTCTGTGTGTGTGTGTGTGTGTGTGTGTGTGTGTGTGTGCGCGCGCGCGTGCGCACATGCGTGCATGTATATGTATGTGACTTTATCCTATTATGGTTCAATGAGCTTCTTGAATCTATAAATTTATGTCTCCCATCAAAATTGTGAAATTTCAGACATGATTTCTTCAAAATATTTTTTTCTGCTCTCTTGTCTTTTTTCTCCTTCTCGATATATATGTGTGTGTGTATTCTCCACTCATATATATATGTGTGTGTGTATTATATATTATATATATACATAATATATAATACACACACACACACACACACACACACTTATGTTAGACATTTCCATATTGTCCCACAGTTCTCTGAGGTTCTATATTTATTTCTCTGCATGATTTTTTTCTCTTATTCAGGTTGGATACTTTATATTGAACAGTTATTAGGTTTATTAATTCTTTTGTCTTCTCCAATTTGCTGATACGCTCATCTAGCAACATTTTTATCACAAATATTTTAGTTCTGTGATATCCATTTGTAATAGTCTATCTTTGTCTTCTGAGATTTTTCATCTTACGCTCATTTTGACAATCTGCACCTTTATATCCTTGAGCGTAGTTACAACGATCACCTCAAAATCCTTACCTGGATGATCCCAAGGTTAATTTCTGATGACAGTCTTTCCTCTTGAGAATATTTTTTCCCTATTCTATTGTATATTAAGTAATACAAGATTGTATCTTGAACATTACTATACATTGTAGAGACTTTAAATTTTGTAATATTATTCTGAAAAATATTAATATTAAAAAAATTCAACTGAATTCAAACTGCAGATTCTGTCTCCACTATGGTGGATAAAACCTTAGATGGCCTATGGTCTAGAGATTTGGACCATTTTATGCATATTTAAGTTCCCCTTGCTTGTTTTTTCTTCTTTGTGATATGCATCTTCACTTACCAGCAGCTGCAGTTGCCCAAACTTTGTTTTCCGGTTTTTCAAGTTGTTAAGCCCATGGGTTTCCATATAAGTTTCACCTGCCCCACATGGCAACAGCTACAGTTACCTTCATTCTAAAAGCAGTTTAAAAAATTCAAGACGCCCAAATTTTACCTATAGTATGACCACTCAAGTATCTAATTCTGAATTGTACTCCACATCTTTAAAATATATTAAAAATTTTAAGTTAAAAATAAAAACAGCCTTAAGTATATGAAACACACTCTCCCTTCAATGAGAACCTCATCCCCTGCTCTTATCTTATTCTGAGGGTAGATTTTCCTCCAGTATCTGCCAGAGTTGTTTGTTTGTTTCATTGTCCGGTACCTTTAGACAGGTGATTTTTTTCAATATTTTGCCCAGAGTTTTTAATCTGTGGGAAAGTTGGTCCAATAGGAATTTACTTAACCATGAATAGAAGAAAAACACTTTTCTAGTGTTTGAAAGTAAAATAATTATATCTTAATGTTTTCTAACATATGTCTGCAAAATACCACACCTGTGGTAATTTAAGGTGTGACAGTTTGGACTACTAATTCAATTTCTACAATTGCATTCAAACGTTGTGATTTTAAAAAATATAGTTTTAAAATTGTATTAAAAATAATTTTATTTTTCAGTTTTATTGACTTAAATTTTTGATACCTTGTCTAATATATGAAATATGTATATCAAAAAGTATATATTCTATTGTTGTTATATCTATTTTTCATTTCTCCTATACTTTTCCTTTCTGTTTTGATCCATTCAGGCTGCTGTTACAAAATATCTTAAACTGGGTAATTTATACAGAGAAGTATTTAAAAAAATAATTTATAAAAAAATTTTATTTTTCAATTTTATTGACTTAAATTTTTGATACCTTATCTAAATATATGAAATATGTCTATCAAAAAGTATATATTCTATTGTTGTTATGTCTATTTTTCATTTCTCCTATACTTTTCCTTTCTGTTCTGGTCCATTCAGGCTGCTGTTACAAAATATCTTAAACTGGGTAATTTATACAGAGAAATATTTCACTCCCAGTTCTGGAGACTGGGAAGTCCAAGATCAAAAGCATCAGTATATTTGGTGTCTGGTCAGTATATTTGGTGTCTGTTCTCACCTTCACAGAGGGCACCTGCCTCCTGTGTCTCTTCACTTGGTAAAAGGGTAAACATGCTCCCTCAAGCCTCCTTTTTAAGAACACTAATCTCATTCATGAAGGTGGAGCCCTCATAATCTATTTACCTCCCAAGATCACAACTCTTTTTTTTTTGAGTTGGAGTCTCACTCTGTTGCCCAGACTGGAGTGCAGTGGCCGCTCCGGCCCCCGCAGCCTCGACCTGCTGGGCTCCGGCGATCCTTCCGCCTCAGGCTTCCAAGTAGCCGGAATTACAGGTGTGCGCTACCACACCCGGCTGATGTTTTCATTTATTGTAGAGATGAGGTCTTGTTTCCCAGGCGGTTCTCGAACCTGCGGGCTCAGGCAATCCACTCACCTCAGCCTCCCAAAGCACTGGGATTACAGCCTGAGCCACCGAGCCTGGTACAAGATCACAACTCTTAATGCAATCACACTGTGGATTGAACTTCAACATATGAACTTTGGGAGGACACACACATTTAGACCAAAGCACTTCCCTTTATAAATTGAGCTGAAGACTTGTATATTTTATTCGTTTTTTGGGCGGAAAGGTAAATACCTTTGTGTTTAATGATCCTCCTTGCTTTTGTTTATTTTATTAAATTCTTTTTACATTTATTTATTTTTTCTTTCTTTAGATGTGTTTTTTTTTTTTAATTTAGCTCTTTGGATGTAGATAATTTATTTTTGAATGCATTTAAGCTATAAAAGCATTTAAAAGTAGTGTCACAAAACCCTTTTACTTACTTTTAATTTTACATTTTAATTCTTTTAAGTATTTTTTTCTTTCTCCTTAAAATACTAGTTATTTATAAACATCTTTATTCTAATAGATGATATTAAAAGGTGACCTGGCATAGGGGTTCATGCTTGGAATCCCAGCACTTTGGGAAGCTGAGGTGGGAGGATTGCTTGATGATAGGCATTTGGGATGATATTAAAAATATCTTGCCAGGAACCTCAGGGTTGATTTATTATAACGTGAAATTTAGCAGGTGGGAGACCAACACAGAATTATGGAATGTTAACATTAAGAGAGAAGTTTAAAAGTTGTCTCTCTTTTTTTTTAATAAGTAAGGAAAGGCAACCAAGGTAACATAACTAGCCAGTGATAAAAAAAACTTGAATTAAGGACTTTTGATTATGGGTTGATTGTTCTTTTCATTATACCCATAATTTCTGTCCTGGTTTAAACTTCTCAGACTATTAGAAATTTAAAAGATACTATTTCATAAAGCCAAATATAGCATATATTCATCCTCAGAAACACTTCACAAAGTAAAAATACCATTGTATAAACTCAATATAGCAGTGCTAGCTATCTTGGGGTATTAGGACAATATATTTTAAATTATGGGTAAAGATGGAAAGGACATGAAATAATTAAAAAGTTATTGGCAGGAAACTTGGAAGCTATTGCTTTATACCATGCACATAATCAAATGATTCTGACATGGAAAACAAGTTTAATAAAAATCTTTTGGTAGCTTATATACAATATTAACCAGTTTGGTTTTATTGGAATCTAGGAGCTAAGAGACATTCTTTACACAAAGAATCTATGTTAATTTCTTGAACACCACAAGAGTCATTAATAAAATCTGACTTTCAACTGCATATGTCATCTTTAATAATAGTTTAATTACATATACCACCATGACATAACACTTAAGGTCAGTTTTCCTTTTAAATATAAGTAGTAATTATGTCACTAGGCAACTAAAAATTTTAGCTTCGAAGGTCAATATTCTTTTAAAAATGAATTTTATTTTATTTTTTACCTGGAGAGAGAAGATGCTGTCTAACCAAGATAACATAAGTTATTATGTATACTTTGAATAATTTCACTTGTAAGCATAATATTTTTAAGAATTTAAAAATCATTTTATTTAAAATTGCAAATTTACTAGCAAATTTATGAATCAAGTCCTGGTAGTTATTATTATTTTTACTGTTCCAGATTTTCTCTTTGTATAATCAATTGATAATTCAAATATGAAGGGTCCATCCAATTCATGTACATTATTCCTAGGTAATATAGTTATTTATATTAACAATCTTAGCTTTAGCCTTTTTTTTTTTTTAAATAAGAGTCTTACTTACTTTGTCTCCCTGGTTGAAATTCAGTAGCACACGGCCACTGCAGCCTCGAAACTGCTAGGCTCAGGTGTTCTTTCTACCTTAGCCTTCCATGTAGCAGGAACCACAGGTGCACGTCACCATGCCTGGTTAATTTAAAAAAAAAATTTATTGTAGAGATGATTTGCCCAGGCTGGTCTTGAACCCCTGGACTCAGGCAATATTCTTGCTTCTGCCTCAAAGTGCTGGGTTTACAGGTTTGAGCCACCACACCTGGCCTTGCCTTTTTAAAAGGCATAAAAAGTAGACAGTTTTATAGTTAAATAAATACATTTTTTTAGCAAATTAAGACTATAGAAATTGGCTATTGATGAAATTTAAGCTTTAAAAGAATTATTTTAAGAATGATGATAACTAACATTCTCCATCTTCAATAAAGAATGTTTAAACAGGAACTTAGAAAGTTTATGAAAAATTTAGGTGATTAACTTAGAATATTTCACTAAAGTGGAAGAACTTCCTGACCAAGAGGTATTTCATATTGAATTTCATTTGGGTCTCATCAGATATATTTTAATAGGGTAAGTAATCAGCTAGTTTCGACAGGTATCCTCATTTAAGATCGCATGAACAGAAGTAACCACATTTAAATTTGAGTGCATAATTGCATAAACAGGTGTAAATATACCTTTGAAGCTTATCCAAAGTCACTTAAATCTTTAACTTAAAATTATTTTCAAATTCTAGAATTAAGATGGGACTCAGAGATTATCTTGGCATTAAATATATGAAGTTAGAACTCCTAAAATCATCTAAGAGATTATAAAACTCTTAAGCTTAGAAAAGGAAACTAAAGTCCAGGGAGTCCAAACAACTTGTCCAAACTGATGTATCTGTTTCAAGCAAAATTTGCAGTCAAATTGCACGTTGCAATTTCTATCATTATTCCACCTGTAATGAGAAGACTAGACCCGGATAAGTTTTGAGCTTTCCATCCTTAAATAAGTTTTATAAACATGGCCCCCTTCATTGCCTCCTGAATAAATAACACACTTTTAGAGGCTACTCTGCTGAATAGCTAGAGCCCAATATTAGTTAACTCTGTCCTTTTAAACACCCAGCTTCTGGATACAACTGTGTGATTTAGAATGACAGCCTGCTTCTGAAGATCAGCCTTAGTTTAAATTTACTCTCATGGATTTGATGAAATGAATCTGTGGAAGATCTTGGAAATTCAAACGTTAGTGTCAGAAAACAGAATTTCCACTGTCAACTGGGAGATTTCAGACAATTAAAAACCAGAGTCTTTCAATGCTTTGCTTAGCCTGATTATTTTATATTTTTAGAGACAGGGTCTCATTCTGTCATCCAGGCTGAGTGCAGTGGCATGATCCTAGATCACCGCAGTCTTGAACTTGCAGACTCAAGCAATCCTCCCGCTTTGGCTCCCAAAGTGCTGAGATTACAGGAGTGAAGTGTATCTGGTGTAATCTTTAAGAAAGCGAGGATTCAAACTTAATGGCAATACTAGTTGTTGAGAAGGAGGGTCATTTTCTGAATTGAACTGGAGGAGGTGACAAGGCTGTCTCGAGTAATGTTAACTGTATTTAAAATAGGTGACATCCTGAGTCAGCAGGAGGCTGATGATCACTTTAGTTTCTACATGAATCCTTTCTCAGTCACGGGCAAGTTGTTTAATTTGACCATGGTTAAGCCATCTGTGATTCATAGCTGCACAGACAAGAGAAGATGTAATTTTCTGGTCTTTATTATTGAGATCAATAAGCAAACTATATCTAGAGCCATGTGTGTCTGAAATAATGAAGCAGAGTTGCCAGAACCTGTTTTCTGTATTCCTCTTCTTCACAAAGGACAAGGAGAAAACTGGGATTTACAAATAAGTAATAAAAACAAATTCTGCCCCCGTAGTCATTTATTTCAGTTGTACTGTGCTGAACACAACTTGAGCTTTGTGAAAGAAAAGTGCATAATGAAAAGCCAGTACTTTTTGCAGGTAAAAGAGAGTGAATAATGAAAGCAACACAGAAATTGTGTAAGATTAGCTGCTCCTGGGTCTGTGCAAGGGCTGGGTGTTGGGGACAGGAGTGGGCAGAGGGGAGACGATCTTATTCGAAGATGGCATAAGCCAGAGGCTGAATTATTATGCTTAAATTCACTCTTCCAAATCAAGTCGCCATATGCTGACTCTATTCCACTCTTTTGCCTCATAAATTATGTAGAAAAAATGTTTTGCACATAAATCATATTTTGTTACACTCAATTCGGAGTGGGTCTATGCAACTTATTTTAAGTTCAATCTCAGCTGTTTTTCTCTTAGCAAATTCTTTCTTTTTATCACAATCTATTTCTTTTTTTTATCATTATTAAGATGTGGGTTCCAATTCAGGATTAGGTATACAAACGTTGATTATGCAGGTACCCTTGATCAGGTATGCCCCTCCCTCCCCTAGCAGTTTCCCTCAACTCTCAATTCCACCCCCTTCCCCTGACAGTTTCCCACTACCACCAATCCCTTTCTTATAGTATTATAATATTTATTCAAGGTCCGCTTATGAATGAAAACATACAATACTATGTACCTTGTTTCTGTGATGGATCACTGAGTATGATGGACTCTAAATCCACCCAAGTGGCTCTAAAGTTCATGTGTTTGTCCTTCTTTATGACTGCATAATAACATCATTTTTGTAATCCAGTCCAACTTTGATGGGCAACATGATTGGTTCTATGTTTTTGCTATTTTTGAACAGAGCTGCAAAAAACGTACATGTGCAAGTATCTTTTTTATAGAGTGATTTGAGTTCCTCCAGGTATATTCCCCACAGGGGAATTTCTGGGTCATATGGAAACTCAATTTCTAGTTCTTTCATAAATTACCAAACTGTCTTCCAAAGAGGTTACACTGGTTTGCATTCCCACCAGCAGTGTAGAAGCGTTCCTTTTTCTCCACATCTTCGCCAGCATCTGTTGTTATTTGCTTTATTAATGATAACCATTCTTACTGGGGGTTAGGTGGTATCTCAATGTGGATTTGATTTGCATTTCTCTGATGATTAGTGAGGCTGAGCACTTTTTCGTGTGTCTGTGGCTGCCTATATAGCTTCTTTTGAGAAGTGTCTATTCATGATTTTTGCCCATTTTTTAATGGGGTTGTTTGTTTTTTTTTTTCTTTCAGCTCGTTTGAGATCCTTATAGACCCTAGATGTTAGACCTTTGTCAGATATACAGTTGGCAAATATTCTTTCCCATTCTGTGGGCTGTCCCCCTGCTCTCTTGATGGTTTCTTTTGCTTTGGAGAAGCTCATTAGTTTGATGATGTCCCACTTATCTATCTTATTCTTAAGGTATGGGCATTTAGAGTTCTGAATAGGAGTTGGTTGCCAGTTCCAATTTCTATAAGGGTGTCTCCTGTGTTTTCTAAGATTCTTATAGTTTTATGTTTTATGTTTAGGTCTTTAATCCATTTAGAGTTAATTTTTGTGTATTGGTAATAGGTAGGGGTCCTGTTTCAATCTTCTGCATGTGATCAACCAGTTTTCCCAACACCATTTACTGAATAGTTTCTCCTCTCACCAGTGGTTGTTGTTGGAGGCTTTGTCAAAAATGAATTGGTTGAAAAATTAAGACTGCTTCTGGAATCTCTATCCTGTTCCATTGGTCTATATGCCTGTTCTTGTAATAATACCAGGCTGTTTTGATTACTGTAGCCTTATAGTAAAGTTTGAAGTCTGGAAGTGTGATACCTCCTGCTCTGTTTCTTTTGCTAAGGATTGTTTTGGCTATTTGTGGTGATTTATGTTTCCATATGAATTTCTGTATTGCCATTTCTGGATCTGAGAAAAATGATGTTGGTAACTTAACTGATATTGCATTAAATCTGTAGATTGCCTTGGATAGGATGGGCATCTTAACAATGTTGATTCTCCCTATCCATGAGCATGGAACATTTTTCCATTTGTTTGTGTCTTCTTGGATTTCTTTGAGCAGTGTTTTATAGTTCTTATTGTAAAGGTCTTTCACTTCTCTGATTAGGAAGATGCCAAGGGATTTCATTAGTTTTTGTAGCTATTGTGATTGGGATTGTGCTTTTAATTTGGGTCTCTGACTGCTTGTTTTTGCAACTGTCTTTTGCACATTTATTTTGTATCCTGAGACTTTGCCAAAGTCTTTTATCAGTGCAAGCAGGTTTTTGACAGATTTTCTTGAATTTTCAAGGTATAGGATCATATCATCAGCAAAGAGGGATAACTTGACTTCCTCTTTTCCTATTTGAAGACCCCTGATTTCCTTCTCTTGTCTAATTGCCTGAGCTAAGACTACCAACACAATGTTGAACAAGAGGGGTGAGAGTGGGCAGCCTTGTCTTGTTCCAGTTTTCAGGGGAAATGTTTCCAGTTTCTGCCCATTGAGCAATATGTTAACTGTGGGTTTATCATAAATGACACTTGCTATTTTGAGGTATTTCTTTATACGTAGGTGTTTGAGGGTTTTTATCAAGAAGGGAAGCTGGATTTTATCAAAAGCCTTTTCTGCATCTAGTGATATAATCATGTGGTTCTTGTTTTTATATCTGTTGATGTATTTAATTACATTTATGGTCTTGTGAATATTGAACTAGCCCTGCGTCCTGAGGATGAAGCTTACTTGGTCATGGTAGATGATTTTTGAGATGTGTTTTTATATCTGATTTGCTGGAATCTTGTTGAGGATTTTTGCAACTATTGTTCATAAGGGATATTGGCCTCTAGTTCTCTTTTTTTGTTGGATTTTCACCCAGTTTGAGTATCAGTGTGATGCTAGCTTCGTCAAAAGATTTGGGGAGAATTCCATTCTTCTCAATTACCTGGAATACTTTCAATAGGATTGGTTCAGCTCCTCTTTGTATGTTTTTGAATTCTGCTGGAAAGCCATCTGGACCAGGACTTTTTTCTTTTTAGGTAGTTTTTGTATGATAGAGCCAATTTCCTGGGTTGTTATTGGTCTATTTAGTGTCTCAAAGTCTTCTTGTTTCAATCTGGTGAGATTGTGTGATGTTAGAAAGTCCATTTTGTGTAGGTTATCATGTTTATTTCCATAGAGGTGTATATAGTAATCTCTGATAATCTTTTTTATTTCTTCACAGTAGTTGTGATTTGATCTTTTGTATTTCTGATTGTGTTTATTTGGGCATTTTCTCTCTATTTCTTGGCCATTCTGGCTAGGAGTCCATCAATCTTGTTAATTCTTTGAAAGAACTAGCTTTTGTTTTGCTGATTTTTCTATGATTTTTTTCTTCTATGTCCTGTATGTGGGCTCATATTTTGGTGATTTGGATTCTTCTGCTAATGTTAGGGTTTTGGTTGTCTTCTCTTTCCAGCTCCCTTAGGTGATTTTTTAGGCTCAACTTCTGATCTTTCCATTTTCTTAATGTGTGCTCATGGAGATATAAATTGCCCTCTTAGACCAGATTTCAGGAATCCTAGAGGTTTTGGTAAGATGTTTCTTCTTTTTCATTTGTTTCCAGTAAACTTTTAAATTCTGCTTTGATATCCGAGTCATTCAGCATCATGCTGCTTAGTGTCTATGCCTTTGTGGGTTTTGGGGAAATTTTGTTGGTCTTGATATTTATTTTCATTCCACTGAGGTCTGAGAATGTGCATGGTATTATTTCAACCTTATGGAATTTGTTTATGCTTGATTTATGGTCAAGGATGTGATCGACCTTGGAGTATGTTCCATGTGGTAATGAGTGGACTGTATACTCTGTGGTTGTTGGATGAAATAATTTATAGGTATCTATTAAGTCCATTTGGTCAAGTGTCGAGTTTAGGTTCTAGATCTCATTGTTGATTTTTTGCCTCATTGATTTATCTAGGTTGTTAGTGGGGCATTCAAGTCCCCTGCTATAATAATGTTAGAGTAAATATCTTTTTTAAAAATTTACTTAGTAGTTGCTTTTTACATGCTGGTGCTCCTGTGTTGGTGCATATATGTTTAGAATGGATATTTCTTATTGTTGGATTGAACTTTTTATCATTATGCAGTGCTCTTTTGTAACTTTTAAAATTTTTGATGTCTTAAAGGTTGTTTTGTCTGATATTAAGATTGCAACCCCTGCCTTCTTTTGTGAACCATTTGCCTGGAAACTCATTTTCCATCCTTTAACTTTGTATCTGTGTGCGTCCCTTGCAATGAGATGAATCTCTTGGATGCAGCAAATATTGGGTCATGGTTTCTTATCCAATTTGTCATTCTGTGTCTTTTCAGTGATGCATTTAGTTCATTCACATTCAGACTGATTATTGGAATGTGTTTGTTTATTGCTGTCATGAGGTTCTTATAACATTTTTTCTTTGTTTGCTTGTTTTCTTTTGAAACAAGCTTTGGCTTTTGGTGTTAATGTATGTGTGTCTTCAAGTTTCTTGTTGTGCTGTAGTCTCTGTTGATTTTCTGCTCTGCTTTTCTCCTGGGAAGTGTGTGTGTGTGTGCTTTCTTTCTTTCTTTTTTTTCTTTCTTCTGTGCTTGATACCTTTTTCTTTTTTTTTCTTTCTTCTGTGCTTAATACCTTTTTAAGTGTCTCTTATAGAGCTGGTCTGGAAGCTGCATAATCTCTTAAGGATTGGATGTCTGGGAAGGATTTTGATTATCCGTTACTGATGAAGTTGAGCTTGGTTGGATAGGAAAATCATGGTTTAAATTGTTTATCTTTGAGAATTTTGAACATAGGGCTCCAGTTCCTTCTTGCTTGTAGTTTTTCTGCCGATAGCTCTGCTGCTATTCTGATTGGTTTTCCCTAGTAGGTAGTCTGACCTTTCTCTCTTTCTGCCTTTAGGATTTTTTCTTTTGTGGTTACTTTGTATAGGTGAATAACTATGTGTCTAGGGGTTGGTTTTCTCTTTTGGTGTCTTGTAGGGGTTCTCTGTATCTCTTGTGCTTGGCTGGTCACATCTCTGGTCAGATGGGGAAAGTTTTCTTGGATGACCTCCTGGAATATTTGCTGCAAGTTGTTCTTCATTTTTCTTTCTTCTTCTGGAATACTAATTAGGTGTAGGTTCATCCTCTTGATATAACCACACGTCTCTTGTAGGCTTTGTTCTTTCTTTCTGAGTCTTCTTTCTATGTTTTTTTACAGATTGGTTTAATTCCATGTTCTGGTCTTCAAGTTCTGAGATTCTTTCTTCAGCTAGATTAATCTGCTTTCCATGCTTGTCATCTTGTTATTTATTTCCTGAATGAAATTTTTTATTGCCAAAATCTCTGCTACAAGTTCTTTCAGTATTGCCTCTTGTCTTTCTTGAGTCTTATTTACTCTTTCCATCCATTCTCTAATCCCTATCATATTCTGAGGCCAGTCATTGGTGACTTCCATTGTTTGGGCACCAAGGTTTGATTTCTCAGGAGTTTTGTCTTCGGTACACTTGAAATTGCCTGTGGTTTTTCCTCATTTGTGACATAGCTCTTGTTTTTCTCTTTTTTTCTGTTACTCAGTGTCAGTAGGAGAGGCTTTCCCTTCTGATGTTTGCTCCATCCTCTATTCTTCCATGATCCTGACTTTGGATTTGTTCTATTTAAAAATAGAATGGTGGACTGGAAGCTTTGCTGTCTCTTGTAGTTTTTGAAATTCAGCTAAAGTAGGGCATGGGGTGCTAAGATTCAGAAACTACATGCAAATGACAATGTTGACTTATTGTGGTATGTGTTCCCTGAGACCTGCTGCCCACCACCACTTATATGATGGTTCAAAGCAGAAACCAGTGGAAAAAACAATTGAACATATAGAGATACAGACATACACACACACCCCAAAACAAACTGGAATAACAATAAAGTGTAACAAAACAAACAACAACAAAAAACCAAGAAAACTAAACACACACACATGCCTAGCACAAAGGGAATAGAAAAGAAAAACAGAAAGACCGGGGGGGGGGGGGGAATGAATTCAGAGCAAACCCTCATACATATATCGCCACACCTTAAATTATAAAAAATGAAAATAAAATATCCAGAAGAACAAAAAAGCAAAAACAAACTAATAGCAGCAACAAAATTGAAAGATGAAAGGTCAATCATTCATATACACACATAAACAGAAAATGAACAAAAAAGGAAGAAACTGAAAAAGAAAAAATCGGGAGGATGCAGATCAAACCCTCACATACACATTCAAGCACAAAGGAAAAATATTTAAAAAATAGATGAATTAAAGAATTTTTTTATACATATTTTTTATTTCAAAATTGTGGGGTCCAGTTAAGGGTTAGGTATACAAATATGCACTGTGCAGGTACCCTTGTTGATGAGGTGTGCCCCCCCATCCCCAGACAGATATTGACTACCGTTAATCCCACCTCCCTTCCCCTCCCTGCCCCCCCATAGTTCCCCACCACTATCAGTCCTTTTCTTATAGTATTATGATAGTTGTTCAAGGTCCACTTATGAGTGAGAACATGTGATACTCAGATCTTTGTTTCTGTGAGAGATCACTCAGTATTATAAACTCGAATTCCATCCAGGTTGTTGTGGGGTTCTTGATTTTGTTCTTTTTTATGGCTGCATAATATTCCATTGTGTATATGTACTACTTTTTTAGTCCAGTCCTCTTTTGATGGACATTATCGATAATTCAAAAAATAACAGATGCTGGAGAGGACGTGGCCAAAAGGGAACGCTTCTGCACTGTTGGTGGCAGTGTCAACTAGGACAGCCGCTGTGGAAATCAATATGGCGACTCCTAAAAACTCTGCAAATCGGCCTCCCAGAGGACCCCGTGATCCCCCTACTGGGAATATACCCTGAGGAACTCAAATCTATGAAAAAGAACTTTTAAAAACGAAAAAAATGAAAAAAAACCTGCCCTCGCGTGGCGGGCTCCGTAATTGCGCCTCTCACCGGGCCTCTCCTGCCGCGCCGCCTCGCTCACGGGCTCCTCCGCGCGGGAGCAGGGAAGGGGCGGGGCCGCGGCCTGGCTCCGCCCCGGGGATGCG
>NW_007232348.1:73103-78072 GCF_000164805.1 Carlito syrichta
AGCGGGGCCGCCATCTTGCCCCTCGTGCCTCCCCCGGCTCGCCCTGGGTGCTTTAATTTCATTTTGGCCTTCTGGGTATCGAACCTGCTTTCATGGAAAATTCTTAAGGAATGAAGAATTAGTCTCCCTTTGGGGTGAATTAAACACAGCCGCACTCAAATTAAATGAGAAAATATCTTGAATGTCTCTTTCTTTCCAACAACTTATTGATGTTGCCTGGATGTGAATTCGAAGACGACTATTAAAGCCGCTTATTTTAGCCGGGCTCGGTGGCTCAGCCTGTCATCCCGCGCCTTGGGAGGCCGAGGTGAGTGGACGGCCTGAGCCCGCGGGTTCGAGACCCGCCCGTGCAACTTGGCAAGACCTCATCTCTGCAAGAAATCAAAAAATTAGCCGGGTATGGTAGTGCGCGCCTGTGGTTCCGGCTACTTGGAAGGCGAGGCGAAAGGATCGCCCGAGCCCGGCAGGTCAAGACCGCGGTGTCCGGAGCGGCCACTGCACTCCAGTCTGGGCGACAGAGTGAGACTCCAACTCAAAAAAAAAAATAAAAAACAAAAAAGAAAATAAAATAATTTTAAAAACCACTCATTTTAATTACAATGTTTTGACTAACATTATTCACTCATACAACAAAATGTGGCTCACACCAAATATGTAAATATGTATGTATGGGAGTCAGTGGTAGAATGATTATAACATAACAGTATGAAATAACCTGGCTCTGTGATAGATATTTTTAAAGAGGAGAGCAAGCCACCTAGGCCACAAACTTAAGAGGAGGTTTTCACTTGTAATTTCCATTATTTTTCCTCAAAAAGCTAGTGATGAGCACAAAATGAATATATAGTAAACAGCAGTTTATATCATATTTGCATTTAAAGTTAGAAGAAATGTTTGACATGGCTTAGTCTTGCTGCCTTCTCTTATTATTTAGCAACAAGGAAAATGATTGACTCTGGATCACCAAGTTGTTCTAATTCCCTCCTTTTAGAGGGAAAGACAGAATTTGAGGATTCAGACGGAGCTGGATTTGAATGTCAGCTGTAACCTTAGACACAATTGACCTAACTTCTCTGGGTCAGTCTTCTCTAATCAGTGCTCAAAAAGACCTCTAGAGATAGATGTTCCTATCTTTCAAGCTTGCTTTCAGGGTTAGGAATGTACATAACATGCCTTACACAGTCTCAAAGTGCATCATTTGCTCTGGATTGATAGCTATGACAATACATAGGCTCCACAGAAGCTTGACTATAGGAAGAAAAATTTCTTCAAGTCAGTTTGATGTTTTTCTCAGCTATTTATTTTTAAATCATTAATTTACTTTTGGAAATATTTTTCTCAGGTGGAAGACATATTCTTTTTCCTTATATTCCTATTACCTTTTCCAATTTTACTTAAAACAAGATCACCTAAAAAAAATTTTATTGTATATTATTTTATGTTTATTAATTCTTATTTGTATTTTACTAATGGGTCGCAAAATTCTCCATCATTCCTAAGAGCAGTACATTATGATTGTCCAACTACAATATTCTAAGTTAAAAATATGATTCATTCAAGTGTAAAATTAATCCACATCAAAGATTTATTAACTCAAGAAGAAGCAAGTTAGCTGGAATATAAGGTATTTACAAGAGTCTTTGAAGGACACAGTATTTATAGATATTTTTAAAAGTAGACTATTGTCATAAGGCCACTAGGTTAGTGACACAACTGGTTAATGTCCTACAGGGCAATGAAGATTTGGAGAGATCTTCTCTACTGAAATGGAATCTGCCAAGTTAATATGGTTTTAAATATTTTTCTCAGATGGAAAACTTGTTCCCATAAGTCCTTTCATAATTCTTCAATTTCTTTTTCATCTTATTAAGTATTAGTTTTCTGTTGTTACCTTAAGGAAATAGCCACAGACCCAGGGGCTTAAAATAACACGAATTTAGTATCTTACCATCTGTAGATGAAAAGTCTGGTTTGGGCTTTACCAAACAAAAATAAAAATATCTGCAAGCTGTATTCCTTTATAGAGGCTCTGGGGAACAATCACATTCTGTTTGTTAGCAGAGCTGAATTGACAGTGGTTACAAGAACAAGGGCCTGGAATTCTTACTGTCAGCTGAGGGCTGTACTCTGTTTCTTGGGGCTGTCACATTGCTTGGTGAGAAATGAAGAATCATGCCGGCTCAGTGGCTCAGCCTGTCATCCCACGCTTTGGGAGGCCAAGGCGAGTGAATTGCCTGAGCCTGTGGGTTCAAGACCCGCCTGGGCAACTTGACGAGACCTCATCTCTACAATAAATAAAAAATCAGCTGGGCATGGTAGCACATGCCTGTAATTCCGGCTACTCGGAAGGCGGAGGCGAAGGATTGCCGGAGCCCAGCGGGTCGAGGCTGCGGTGGCTGGGAGCGGCTGGTGCACTCCAGTCTGGGTGACAGAGTGAGACTCCAACTCAAAAAAAAAAAAAAAAAAGAAAAGAAATGAAGAATCAAGTCCTTCTCATGTCGAATCTTTTGAACACACCTTCTGCCTCTCTCCTCCACTCCTGAGGACTCAAGTAGTTAGACTGGAAATTATCCAAGTAATCTGAGATAATCCTTCCATCTCAAGACCTGTCCATCCTTAATCTCACTGCAAACTTCCTTTTGCCATGGAAGGTAACATATTCACAGGTTTGGTGGGTTCAAAGACATCTTTTGGAGGGGATCATTCTTATGCCTATCACATAATGTAAGTGTACAATTCAATGATTATTAATGCATTTATAAAGATGTGCAACAATCGCCCAAAACAATTTTAGAATATATGAATATACTCCATCACAGTCAAAATTTTTCTTGTACTAGTTTGCAGGTATGCTTTTGTTCCCAGCCCTAGGCCACAAATGATTTGCTTTTGGTCTTTAAAAATTTGCTTTTTCAGGAAATCTTATCCAAATAAAAATCATGCAATATGTAATCATTTGCAGTGGGCTGTTTTCATTAAGCAATGTTTTGAGGTTCATTCATCATTAGTATGTAGCAGTAGTTTGTTCTTATTGCTGACTCTATTCCACTCATTGTGTACACTATGTTTTGTTTACTCATTCTCCAGTTATAGACATAACCGCCACATTCTTTCCAAAGTTACCTCATTTTAAATCCCTCTAGCAATATATGCGAGTTCCAGTTTCCCACTTGTTATTGTCTGTCTTTTGATTATTGTCCACCTAGTGAGTATAAAGTTGAAAGGTGCAGACAACAGTCAGAAGGGGGTCCCCAAGATGGCTCTGCCTCCCAAAGACAACAAAGTCCCTAAGCGGTTTTTCCCGCCCTCGCGAAACTTAAACCTGTGCTCAAACAACCTCTCCCTATAGAAATGCTACCTCATAGTCTCCTCCAATAAGACTCAGGCACAACACTGGCCTGCCCCTACAAGGTTCATAAATATACTCTTCTCCCTGCATAGCTCTCTCTCACTCTCTTGCTTTCTCTTGCCCTCTCTCCCCCCCCTTTTGCTTTCTCTCTCTGTCCCCGCCACTCTCTTACTCTCTTTCTCTCTTGGTCTCTCTTTCTCTCTCTCTCTCTTGTCCTTCCTCGGTTACAGTCCCTTCGTGTAACTGCCCCTTTAATAAATCTCTTGGTTCAGACCGGCATGGAGTTGTTACTGGTGCCAAAACTTCTTTCATTGGTGCTGCGACTCAGATGGGTGCTCCCTTGCCTCTGTTTGGGTGTATTCCCGTAGGCAAGAGCCCCTACCTGGTGCCTGTGGCCACTCCATCCCTCCTGGACCGTCCCACTGTTTTGAACGCGTAAAATGCATCCATCAGTGACCGTTGGATAGGTAAGTTCCCCTCCCCCATACAAGGGAGTAAAAACTTTCCAGGGAACTCTGGAGGGAAGGACTTTAATCCCCCCCGGCCCCAAGGCTACTTAGCCTTGTTAACTCAGTATAAGTTAATGCTAGCCTTAAAGCTAATCTTTCTCTGGCAACTAAAGGCAACTTGGAGATAATCTTTCTCTGACAACTAAGGAAATAAATAGGCTGTTATCATTTTAAAATGCTAAAAGCCACACCCACCTCAGCTTTCACGACCACCGCAGACCCTAAAGGCTTCCTCTTCTCCTTTATCTCTCTCAAACTTTAAAAACTCCCGTGGCTGTGGTTTTCAGCGGGTCCCAGGGGCCCCACGGCTGTTAACCCACGGCAGTCTTAATAAAATTCTCTCTATCTCTTTCTCCTCCCTCCCTAAGGAATCCCATGGTTGTTGGGCCAGTCTGTTGGCCCACAGAGGATTCTAAGGGGGTCTCACATCAAAACTCTGTTCGACCAGCAGTAAAGATACCCCCCACCTGCCGTCTCGGTCAAGTGTTCTCAGTCTGATTCAGGAAATCCTAGTGCTAGGTAACTTGGCCCCTCGGTTCTCCAGGAGAACTCAGGCTGTGCCAAACTTCTGTGATGACAGACTTTGGACAGCCACACTTCTTGGACAGCTGACTCTTCGGGGGATGCCGCATTGAGTCTGACTGTTCCCCATGGGGGGCTCATCTTCTCTGCCGGCTGATTCTCCTCTCAAATGCCTTTTAAACAATCTCTCTACCCTCTCTCTCTCTCCTAATATTAAGCCCAAGTGTCTCATTCACCTCTGTACACAGGACTGGCCAACATATCCCTTAGACAACCAAAATCTGTGCCATATATAACTTCTGTGAGTGTTCAGAACGGCGGGTAGAGATTCCCCACATTCTGTCCTTTCCTCTCTTCCATAAACACTCCCTCTACAGCATCTCTCTTTCCCTTTGTCCTACATGTGTCTCTACTTCCTCCTCCAAACTTCCCTTCCCCCACCACAAACACCGTAAGGCCCCTCCCAGCAGCTTGCTCCTCTCCATCTCGGATTTCAATCCTGCAGAGGAGCCCCCTCCTTCCTCTTCAGCTCCACCCACTTCTCCAGCAATTCAACCTCTGTGCCCTCCCCTTTTAATCACCCCCCAGT
>NW_007232349.1:0-2923 GCF_000164805.1 Carlito syrichta
CTAAAGTAGCTAGCTACCTAGCTAGCCTGCTGGGTAGCTAGATGAATTAACAACCTGACTTAACTAACTAGCCAGCTGGTTAGCCAGCTGACTTATCTAAGTTGCTAATTCTCTAGCCAACTGGCTAGCCAGCTGATTTAATAGTTGACTTAACCTGCTAGCCAGTTGGGTAGCCAGCTGACTCAACTAGTTGAATTAACTAGTTAGCCAGCTTGCAAGCCAGCTGACTTAACTTGCTTTCTACCTAGCTGGCAAGTTGTCTAGCCAACTGACTTAACTTACTGACTTAATTAGCTAGCCAGTTGGCTAGCCAGCTGACTTAACTAGCTGACTTAACTAGCTTGTCTGTTTTCTAGACAGCTGAAATAACTAGCTTGTTACATAGCTAACCAGCTGGGTAGCTACCTTAATTAACTAGGTGATTAACCGGCTAGCAAGCTGGCTAGCAAGCTGAATTAACTAGGTAACTACCTACCTAGCCAGCTGACTAGCCAGCTGATTTAACTATCTGACTTAACCAGCTAGCAAGCTGGCTAGCAAGTTTACTTATCTAGCTAGCTGCCTTTCTAGTCAGCTGGCTAGACAGCTGACATAACTAGCTGACATAACCAGCTAGCCAGCTGGCTAGCCAACTGACTTATCTAGCTGAATTAATTAGCTATCTAGATGGATAACCAGTTGTCTTAACTAGCTGATATAACCAGCTAGTCAGCTGGGTTGCCAGCTGACTTAAATAGCTAGCCAGCTTGATTGCCAGCTGCTTAACTAGCTATCTACCTAACTAGCCAGTTGGCTAGCTAGATGACTTAAATAGCTATCTTGACCAGCTAGCCAGCTGGCTAGACAGCTGCCTTAACTAACTAATTCTCTAGCTAGCCAGCTGGCTAGCAAGTTGACTTAACCAGCTTGCCAGCTAGTTAACCAGCTCCTTCAAATAGTTGACTTAACTAGATAGCCAGCTGGCCAGGCAGCTGAATTAAATAGCTCTCTATCTAGCTAGCCAGCTGGCTAGCCAGCTGTCTTAACTGCATGAATTAATTAGCTAGCCAGCTGGTTAGCCAAATGACTTAACCAGCTTGCTATCTAGTTACATTACTGGCTAGCCAGCTGACTTAACTAGCTGACTTAACTAGCTAGCCTGCTTGCTAGCCAGCTGACTTAACTAGCTAGATGGCTAGCTAGCCAGCTGACATAATTAGCTGACTTAACTAGCTAACCTGCTGGCTAGCCACATTATTAGCTGGCTAGCTACCTAACTAGCCATCTGGCTATCCAGCTGACTTAACTAGCTTATTTAACTAGCTAGCCAACTGGTTAGCCAGGTGACTTAAATAGTTAGCTACCTAACTAGCCAGCTGGCTGGCCAGCTGACTTAACTTGCTGATTTAAATAGCTAGCCTGCTGGCTAGCCACCTGACTTAGCTGCCTAGCTACCTAACTAGGAAACTGGCTAGCCAGCTGACGTAACTAGCTGTTTTAATAAGCTAGCCAGCTGACTTAATTGGCTGACTTACCTAGCTAGCTGCCTAGCTAGCCAGCTGACTTAACTACCTGAATTAACTTGCTAGCTACCTAACTAGTTATCTGGCTAGCCTGCTGATTTAACTAGATGACTTAACTAGCTAGCTAGCTGAATTAACTAGCAGACTTATATAGCCACCTACCTAGCTAGCAACCTGACTTAACTAGCTGAAATAAACAAGTAAGCTTGCTAGCCACCTGACATAATTAGTTTTTAGTTAGTTAGCCAACTGACTAGCTCACTGACTTAATGAGCTGACTTAACTAGCTATGCATCTGGTTAGCCAGCTGACTTAGCTAGCTGACTTCACTAGCTAGCCCACTGGCTAGACAGCTGACTTCACTAGCTAATTACATAGCTAGCCAGCTGGCTTGCCAGCTGAGTTAACTAACTGATTACACCAGCTAGCCAGGTGGTTAGCCAGTTGAATCAACTAGCTGAATTAACTAATTAGCCAGCTGGCAAATCAACTGTCTTAAGATCTCTACCCTGCTAGCCAACTGGTTAGTCAGCTCACTTAACTAGTCAACTTAATTTGCTAGCCAGCTAACTAACGAGCTGATGTAACTAGCTCGCTACCTAGCTAGCCAGCTGGCTAGCCAGCTGACTTAACTAGCTCACTTAAATAGATGGTATGCTTCCTAGCCAGGTGAATTAACTAGTTTGCTACCTAGCTAGCCAGCTGGATAGGCAGCTGACTTAACTAACTTGCTTAACTAGATAGCCAGCTGGTTAACCAGCTGACTTAACTGCCTAGTTACCTAACTAGCCAGCTGGCTAGCCTGCTGACTTAACTAGCTGACTTAACTAGCTAGCCAGCTGATTTAACTAGCTGACATAACTAGCTAGTTACCTAGCTAGCCAGCTGAATTAACTGTCTGACTTAACTAGCTAGCTACCTAGCTAGCGAACTAGCTAGCCAGCTGACTTAACCAGCTGAAGTAACTAGCTAGCTAGCTGAATTAACTAGCTGACTTAACTAGCTAGCTAACTACTTATCCAGCTGTGTTAACTACTGACTTAACCTGCTGGCTTAACTAGCTAGCCAGCTTACTAGTCAGCTGACAACTAGATTGCTACCTAGCTAACAAGCTCATGAGACTGCTGACATAACTAGCTGAATTAGCTTGCTATGTAGCTGGTTAACCAGCTAACTTAACTGGCTAGCTACCTAGCTAGCCATCTGGCTAAAGAGCTGACTTAACTAGGTGAGTTAACAAGCTAGCCAACAGTCTAGCCAACTGACATAACTAGCTAGCTACCTAGCTAGCCACCTGGCTGGCCAGCTGATTTAACTAGCTGACTTAACTAGCTAGTCAGATTTCTAGACAGCTGACTTAACTATATGATTTTACTAGCTAGACAGCTGGATAGCCAGCTGACTTAACTAACTGACTTAAC
>NW_007232350.1:0-3258 GCF_000164805.1 Carlito syrichta
CGTCCACGCAGCCCTGCCGGGATGAGAGGGGCAAGGGAGCACCGGAGGCCTCTGCTGGGAGCCGGACCTCTTGTTCTCGGGGCTGCCAGAGGTGCAAGGGTCCCCTTTCTCCTGTGTCCCGAGGGGCCTGAGCAGCCACGCGTGTGGGCCGCGAGCCAGGCCCAGAACAGGTGTGGGGTGGCCGGACCTCCGGCTGCAGAGGGTGAGGGCGGCATCCCAGCCCCACAGCCAAGACTGTCCCTGGCCAGTGTGACCCCCGCCCTGCCTAGACCCGCTCTCGGGCTGAGCGGGGAGGACTAGCCACAGGGCCAGCCCTTCCTCTCCCCGCGCACTGTCCCAAGCCTGGCTGTTGTTCCCAGCATGGACACTGTCCCTGTCACGCCATGCTCTCCATGGTCACCTCGCTGACACCCAGGGCCACACCCCATCCTCACTATGGCCTCGTGGTATCAGTCTCTGCCACGGTCCCCAGCCTGGTGCCTAGGTAGGGCTGCCCGTGGGGGTATCAGGGTGATGCTGGCCTCAGTGAATTAGGAAGCACACCTCTTCTTTTTGGGAAGAGCTTGGGGACTGGCGTGAATTCTTTGCTGTTTGGCAGAATCCATCAGTGAAGTCGTATGGACGTGGCCCCCTTTGTTTTTGGTGAGAGATTTTTTTATTATTGTGTCAATCACTTGCTAAAAGCCTGTTCCTTTTTTTTTTTTTTTGGGTTGAAGTCTCACTCCATTGCCCAAGCTGGTCTCAAACCCGTGGACTCAGGCGATCCGCTCACCCAGGCCTCCAAAAGTGCTGGGATTACAGGCTGAGCCACCGAGCCCAGCCCCGTTAAGATTTTTATACCTTCCTGAGTCATTTTAGGCAATTCATGTGTTTCCATTTCATTTGTCAGATGTGCTAGCTTACAGCGGTTCCTGTCATCCTGTCACCATCCTTTTGGTTCCCGTAAGGTCAGTGGTAAGGCCCCACTTCCACTCCTGACTTTAGTTGTGTCTGCTCTTTTTGTCATTCCAGCAGAAGTCTGTCCATTTGGTTGATCCTTTCAAAGAACCAGCTTTTTGTTTTGCTGACGGTATTGTTTTCCTGTTCTCAGTTTTACTTCCCTCCACACTTTTTTTTTTTTGAGTTGGAGTCTCACTGTTTGTTGCCCAGGCTGGAGTGCAGTGGCACGCTCACAGCCACTGCAGCCTCAACCTGCTGGGCTAGATGATCCTTCTACCTCAGCCTTCCAAGCAGCTGGAACTACAGACGCATGCCGCCATGCCCGGCTAGTTTTTGTGATTTATTGCAGAGATGAGGTCTCACCAGGTTGCCCAAGCTGGTCTCGAATTTCCGGGCTCAGGCAGTCCTCTCGCCTCGGCCTCCCAAAGTGCTGGGGTTCCAGGCTGAGATACTGTGCCCACCCACCATGCTGCTTTTTACTGTTTCCTTCCTTCTGTGAGCTTTGAATTTAGTTTGCTCTTTTCAGCACCTTAATATGTAAAGCTGGATCACTGTTCTGAGATCTTTCTTCTTTTTTAAATTTTTAATTTTTTGAGTCGGGGTCACTCTGTCACCCAGGTACCGTGGCACAATCACATCTGGTTTTGAATTTTTTTCTTTTTTCTTTTTTTTCTTTTTAGAGATGAGGTCTCGCTATGCTTCCCAGGCTGATCTTGAACTCCTGGCCTCAAGCAATCCTCTCATCTCAGCCTCCCAACGTGCTGGGATTACAGCCACCACGCCTGGCCTTCTGGTTAATGAATTTAGACCAATTTGCTGGGCTTTCCAAGCAATGATGCCTTCAGTGGGTTCTGGGGTCAGAAACAAGTTCTGACCCACTTTTTCTAGTTGCCTTTCTCCTGCTGTGGGATCTGCAGCTCAGAGGATGCCTGAGAAGTGTTCCAGGATCTCTCTTGCAAGTGTTCTCGAAGAACCCGTGTTTGTTTTATTGTGGGTGCTTGTCTGTCAGGAAACATGGGTTCTTGGTGGAATGTGAACTTAAAATAGGTGGAAGTCTCTACCAGTCATTCTGCATCCACAAGATGCCAGTGTGCAGTACACAGGGTTAAGCTTGAAGCCCACACAAGAAGCAGCCCAGGAAACAGATCCCACTAGAGGTAGGATGTCACTCACAGCGGGCGTGGTGGCTCATGACTGTCATCCCAGAACTTTGGGAGGCGGAGGCGAGAAGACTGCCTGAGCCCAGGGGTTCAAAACCAGCCCGGGCAACTTGGCAAGACCTCATCTCTACGATAAATCAAGAACAATTAGCTGGGTGTGGTGGCATGAGCCTGTGGTTCCGGCTACATGGAAGGCTGAGGCAGAAGGATCACCTGAGCCCAGCAGGTCGAGGCTGCGGTGGCCATGAGTGTGCCACTGCACTCCAGCCTGGGCGACAGAGTGAGACTCCAACTCAAAAAAGAAATAGAAAAAGAACAAAAAGGAAGTGCTATTGGGAAGACCTGCCCAGTTACTATAAAACTAAATAAATCACTTTCATGAAACAGACACGAAAGCACAGAAAAGCCTGTAAACTACACAATAGCCGGATAAGGTGGTCACATCTGTCATCCCAGCACTTTGGGAGGCCGAGGCAAGAGGATTGCCTGAGCTCAGAGGTTTGAGACCAGCCTGGGCAACTTGGTGAGATCTTGTCTCTACAATAAATAAAAAAATAAGCCAGGCATGGTAGTGCACACCTGTAGTTTCAGCTACTTGGAAGGCTGAGGTGGAAGAATTGCCGAAGCAAAGCAGGTCAAGGTGGCGTGAGCATGCCACTGCACTCCAGCCTGGGCGACAGAGTGAGACTCCAACTCAAAAAGAAAAAGTCACTGCAATGGGTGAGGGTCTCTGAAGAGAATCAGCCAACCAAGCTCTTCACCCCAGGGTCTTCCTGATCCACCTTAGGCTTGTCATGGGACTTCAGGGACCTGAGCAGACTTTTTTGGTCAATGTGAGGTCAAGGTCACGATGATCAATCCCTGAAAGGGGATTAATGATGGAGGGGGAAATGAACTTCCAGAAGGGCCTTTCTGGGGAAAAGGCACAGCAAATTTTGTGTTTTTTGAGTAGGAGATCGGTGGGTAAGAAAAACAAAATGAAGCCGGGCTCGGTGGCTCAGCCTGTAATCCCGCGACTTTGTGAGGCTGAGGTGAGTGGACTGCCTGAGCTCGCAGGTTCGAGACCCGCCTGGGTGGTGAGACCTCATCTCTGCAATAGATCAAAAAATCAGCCGGGCGTGGTGGCGCGTGCCTGTAATTCCGGCTACTCGGAAGGCTG
>NW_007232350.1:3278-6091 GCF_000164805.1 Carlito syrichta
AAAAAAAAAAAAAAAAAGCAGACGAGCATTAGATGCCAGCAAACAGTTTCCCCACAGAAAAATACAAATCTGATCAGATTACCAAAACTGCAACAAGAAACTTATGCCTAGGAACACACACAAAACCAGTCAGAGGGCATTGATGAGATGCCAGAGCCAACTTACTTCCCAGCCAAGGATGGGTGGCACGCCCGGCAGAAAGACACAAAGGGGCTCAGACGGGCACACGGGCACCGTGTTGAGGCTTGGTCCAAGGCAGCGAGGGGCTCAGTGGAATCTCAGTGACTTTCTTCTTTTTTTTTGAGTTGGAGTCTCACTCTGTCGCCCAGACTGGAGTGCAGTGGCCGCTCCCGGCCACCGCAGCCTCGACCTGCTGGGCTCTGGCGATCCTTCCGCCTCCGCTTTCCAAGTAACCGGAATTACAGGCATGCGCTACCACGCCCGGATGATTTTTTGATGTATTGTAGAGAGGAGGTCTTGCTGCCCAGGAGGGTCTCGAACCTGCGGGCTCAGGCAATCCGCTCACCTCAGCCTCCCAGAGGCGCGGGATGACAGGCTGAGCCACCGAGCCCGGCTTCAGTGACTTCCTAATTCTGTGATGTCCTTCAGCCAAAGATCAGCAAACACACCTGTGGCTAAACCAGCTGGGACTATCACTCCATGCAGTGAAAACACACCACGAGGAGCCTTGAGGTGTCTCATCAAAAGGGTGGGGCTAGAAACCCTCATAGGATTTCTGCTTTGGCTGGGTGATTTGGGGACTGGATGGAAGCCCAAGGATTCGACTGCTAGACGCCATCAGTCGGCAGGGGATACTTCTATGCCTGGGTTCGTTGCACGCGGCAGGGTGACATGTTTGTATCTGTGATTAGACAAAATTTGGAAGCTTTTTTTTTTTTATTTTTTTTGAGTTGGAGTCTCACTCTGTCGCCCAGGTCAGAGCCATGGCACGCTCACAGCCACTCCAGTGTCGACCTGCTGGGCTCAGGTGATGCTTCTGCCTCAGCTTCCACGTAGCTGGAACCACAGGTGCATGCTACCACACCTGCCTAGTTTTTGATTTATTGTAGAGACGAGATCTCGCCAAGTTGCCCCGGCCGGTCTCGAGCCCGCAGGCTCAGGCAATCCACTTGCCTCAGCCTCCCAAAGTGCTGGGATGACAGGCTGAGCCACCGAGCCCAGTCCGGAAGCGTTCTTGGTCGATCTGTTTATCACGGTCTCATGGCAGTCCTGTGTGGCACTGGTGTTCTCGGGGATTCATGTCTCTTGGGAGAGTAGCACGCCTGGCTCTGAGGGTCAGGACGTCGCAGGGGCCGTTTGCTTTCTCAGGAGCAACACACCCAAGGGTCCCACCCCAAGAAGGACTGGCGCCCGGGCATGCCCTTGCAGAGGAAGGAATGAAGGCAGGCAGCTGGCTGGGGCTTCAGGCCTTCCTCTCACTGTAACCCAGATTCTGTGTTTGCTACCAGTGTTCTGTGCCCAGTCCTTGACTTTGCGGCAGAAGAGAACTTCAGGGCAAGACAGTTACCAAGTGTATTAAAAGTGAAAGCGCGGCCGTTTGCATGCCACTGCACTCCAGCCTGGGCGACAGAGTAAACAAAAACATTTAAAAATCATAAAAGAAAGGCCGGGCTCAGTGGCTCAGCCGGTAATCCCAGCGCTTTGGTAGGCCGAGGTGAGTGGATTGCCCGAGCCCGCGGGTTTGAGACCCGCCTAGACAACTTGGCAAGACCTCATCTCTACAATAAATCAAAAAATTAGCCGGGTGTGGTAGTGCGCGCCTGTAGTTCCAGCTACTTGGAAGGCTGAAGCGGAAGGATCGCCGGAGCCCAGCGGGTCGAGGTTGCGGTGGCCAGAAGCGGCCACTGCACTCCAGTCTGGGCGACAGAGTGAGACTCCAACTCAAAAAAAAAAAGAAAAAAAAAAAGCGAAAGAAAGACCAGGCGTGGTGGCTCATGCCTGTCATCCCAGCACTTCGAGAGGCTGAGGCTAAGGATTGCTTGAGCCCAGGAGTTCAAGACCAGCCGAGGCAACAGAGTGAGACTTGAGACTTGGCCTCTAAAAAGAAGTGAATGCAACAATAGTACAATATTGAAGTGCAAGTGTACACGAGGAAATGTGGTGCTGGGGACTTTAGCACACGGGCTTTGTGAGCTACAGGAATGAAAGGGCGGTATATTCTATTAAAGGGGTGGATTTTAAGCCGGGCGCTGTGGCTCACGCCTGTAATCTCAGCACTTTGGAAGGTGGAGACAAGGATTGCCTGAGTCCCGGGGTTCAAGATCAGCCTGGGCAACCTGGTGAGTCCTCGTATCTACGATAGATCGAAAAATTAGCCAGGTGTGGTGGCACACATCTGTAGTTCTAGTACTTTGGGAGGCCGAGGCAAGAGGATTGCCTTAGTCCGGGGGTTCAAGATGAGCCTGGGCAACTTGGCGAGACGCTGTCTCTACAACAGATGACAAAATTAGCTGGGTGTGGTGGCGCGAGCCTGTAGTCCAGCGACTCGGAAGGCTGGGGAGGAAGGACCGCCTGAGTCCAGCAGGTCGAGGCTGCGGTGGCCGGGAGCGTGCCCCTGCTCTCCAGCCGGGGCGACAGGGAGACCCCGACTCAAAAGCAACACAGAGGCTGAAGGACGCCAGCCCGTTCCTTGTGCGGTGGCCGGCCCGCCGGCGGGCTCTCGCCACAGACGTCCGGAGCAGCCGCAGCGGGCGTGTTGGGTGAGAGTTGTCTCCCGGGGTCCTCGCTTTGTGTTTCGCCCGAGGCTCGCTCTGCCGCCGGCTGGAGCGCGGGGCCACCACCTCGGCCACCCA
>NW_007232350.1:7241-10456 GCF_000164805.1 Carlito syrichta
GCGCCGGAGGGCTCGGGAGCCCACGCTGGCGTGCACCCCCGGGGGTCTCGGGCCTCCTGAGACGCTGGCGAAGAGCAGGCCGGGAGCGTGAGGGGCGTCCTGGGCACCGCACTGCGGTCTTGGCCTTCACGTGTGGGTCTCTTTCCAGAGGGCCCCGGTGAGCTCCTGCCCTGGACGCAGCTGTGAACACCTGCCTCCGGCTCCCACCCGTGTGCTGGCCAGAGTTGCACCTGCCGGGTAGCAATCCATCCCAGCACCCTTTTTATTGGAAATACCTCAACTATGGAGCATCAGAGCTGGGTGTGGTGACAGCTCCTGTGGTCCTAGCTACTTAAGAGGCCAAGGCTGAGCCGGCTCGGTGGCTCAGCCTGTCATCCCGCGCCTTTGGGAGGCCGAGGTGAGTGGATGGCCTGAGCCCGCGGGTTCGAGACCCGCCTGGGCAATTGGCGAGACCTCCTCTCTACAATAAATCAAAAATCAGCCGGGCGTGGTAGCGCGCGCCTGTTTTTCTGGCTACTCAGAAGGCTGAGGCAGAAGGATCGCCAGAGCCCGGCAGGTCGAGGCTGCGGTGGCAGGGAGCGGCCACTGCATTCCAGTCTAGGCGACGGAGTGAGACTCCGACCCAAAAAAAAAACAAAAAAAGAGGCCAAGGCTGGAGGATTGTTCAAGCCCAGGAGTTGGAGGTTGTGGTGAACTGTGATGTCACCACCGCACTCCAGCCTGGGTGACAGAGTGAAACCTTGTCTCTAAAGAAAAGAAAGAAAATTAGGATGTCAGCAATTTTTTTTCTTTTCTTTTTTTTTGCGTTGGAGCCTCACTCTGTCACCCAGACTGGAGTGCAGTGGCACGCTCACGGCCACCACCGCCTCAACTTGCCAGGTTCAGGTGATCCTTCCGCTTCAGCCTTCCAAGTAGATGGAACTATAGGTGTGTGCCACCACGCCCAGCTTATTTTTTTGATTTATTATAGACATGAGGTCTGGCCAAATTACCCAGACTGGTCTTGAACCCCTTGGCTCAGGCAGTCCTATTGCCTCCACCTCCCAGAGTGCTAGGATTACAGGCATGAGCCACCATACTCGGCAAGATGTCAGCAATCTCAAAACTCAGTTGTGTCACTGGTGACTGAGTGGTGGGGTTAAAGACGGTGAGGGTGACCATGAAGGGTAAGACCTGTGTGGTGATAGGACAGCCATGCTCTCGACTGCACTGGTGGGTGCACCCATGCGCCCATGTGAGGACTTGGAACACTACCCTTTGTCACACTCCTGGTTTGATGTTGTCCTCTAATCATGTAAAATGCAGCCATTGGGGGAACACAGGGAAAGAGTACTTGGGACCTCCCTGGCATTTAGGGACTTCCCGGCCTAAGGTGGCTCTCACTGGCCCCATTTTGAGTCCTGCAGTCCTCATATTCAGGGGAGAAATGGCTGGGGGGCGGGGGTGGCGACACACAGGAGAGAAACCACTCCAGCACTCTTTTCTGACCTGGAAGGAGATGCCAAGGCTGATCAGAGTGAAGGAAACCAGCATCTGAACCAGAAAGATCTAGGTAAACAGCCTCCACCCTGAGGCACGTATGATCCGGAATAAATGGGACTAGAATCCTCAGATCAAGGAGACACTGCATCTATTAAGAGTAGGTTGTGGCTGGGTGCGGTGGCTCAGCCTGTAATCCCAGCACTTTGGGAGGCCAAGGCGAGAGGATTGCCTGAGCCCGTGGGCAACTTGGTGAGTCCTCATCTCTACAATAAATCACAAAAATTAGCCGGGCATGGTGGCACGCACCTGTTGTTCCAGCTCCTTGAAAGGCTGAGGCAGAAGGATCACCTGAGCCCAGCAGGTCGAGGCTGTGGTGGCCATGAGCAGCGTGCCGCTCCACTCCAGCCTGGGCGACAGAGTGAGACTCCAACTAAAAAAAGCAAAGACAAAAACGTTGTGAGGTCAGTTGTGGTGGTTCACACCTATAATCCCAGCACTTTGGGAGGCTGAGGTGAGAGGATTGCCTGAATCCATGAGTTCAAGACTGGCCAGGGCAACTTGGTGTGACCTTATCTCTACAATAAATCAAAAAATTAACCAGGCATGGTGGCATGCGCCTGTAGTTCCAGCTACTCAGAAGGCTGAGGGAGAAGGATTGCCTGAGCCCAGCAGGTCGAGGCTGCAGTGGCTGTGAGTATGCCACTGCCTTCCAGCCTGGGCAACAGAGTGAGACTCCTACTCAACAAAAAAAAAGAATAGGTTGCGGCCAGGTACGTTGGCTTATGCCTGCAAGCCCAGCACTTTGGAAGGCCAAGGCAGGAGAATTGCTTGAACCCAGGAGTTCGAGACCAGCCTGGGGCAACATAGCAAGAGTCCATCTCTACAAGAAATAAGAAAATAGCCGGGTATGGTGGTGCATGCTTGTAGTCCCAGCTACTCGGGAGACAAGGTGGATCACCTGAGCCCAGGAAGTCAAGGCCTTACATTCATAGAAAACTCCACTCAACAAGAGCTGGTTGTCAATCTTCTCAACTGTATGTCAAACATTATCCAGCATAGAGCATGTGCTAGGTCATAACACAAGCCTAAGAACATTTTTTAAGCATTGAAATTATTTTTTTCAGTTGGAGTCTCACTCTGTCACCCAGGCTGGAGTGCAGTGGCATGCTCATGGCTGCCACAGCCTCGACCTGCTGAGCTCAGGCAATCCTTCCAGCTTAACCTTCCAAGTAGCTGAAACCACAGGTGTGTGCCACCATGCCCAGCTAATTTTTTGATTTATTGTAGAGATGAGGTCTTGCCAAGTTGCCCAGGCTAGTCTTGAACCCCTGGGCTCAGCCAATTCTCTCACCCCCGCCTCCCAAAGTGCTGAAGTTACAGGTGTGAGCCACTGTGCCCTGAAATCTTATTTTTAACCACAAACTAGAAAGATAATATTTGAGAAATTCATAAATATTTGGGAAATTAAAATAACACACTTCTCAATAAGTTGGGGATCAAAGAAGAAGTAACAAAAAACAGTAAATATTTTGAGTTGAATGAAAATGAAGATTTATACATCTAAACTTTCAGGATGCAGCTACCAGGGTGCCTAGAGAGAAATTTATAACTACAAACTCATATATTAGATAAATGATCTCAAAATAAAAATCTGGTTTCTTCTTAAGAAAATAGTATTTTAGCCGGGCTCGGTGGCTCAGCCTGTAATCCCGCGCCTTTGGGAGGCTGAGGTG
>NW_007232350.1:10818-14056 GCF_000164805.1 Carlito syrichta
GGGCGACAGAATGAGACTCCAACACAAAAACAAGACAAAACAAAAACAAAAAAAAACAAACTAAGAGAAATTAGCATTAGAAATAGCACAACAGAGAAAATTCAATGAAATAGAAGTTTGTGTCTTTGAAAAGATCAGCAGGCCTGCACATTCAAGACCCGCCTGGGCAACTTGGCGAGACCTCATCTCTACAACAACAACAAAAAAATTGGCCAGGCGTGGTAGCGCGTGCCTGTAATTCCAGCTACTTGGAAGACTGAGGTGGAAGGATCACTGGAGCCCAGCAGGTCGGGGCTGCAGTGGCCGGGAGCGGCCACTGCACTCCAGTCTGGGCCACAGAGTGACACTCCAACTCGGAAAAAAAAAGAAAAAAGAAATAGAAGAAGAGATCAACAAACTTGACAAATGTTTAGCAAGACTGGCCAAGAAAAAAATGAAATTAGGAATAAAAGAGAGGGGCGTCACTAGTGTCCTGACAGAAAGCGAAAGGATTATAAGAGAAGACTGCGACATGGAATCAAGCAGTTCAGATGAAATGGACAAATTCCTTAAAAGATAAACACTTCCAAAACCAACTCAAGAAGCAATAGAAAATCTGAATATATAAGGAAATGGAATTGGTAACTTAAAAAATATTTCTACCAAAAGAAAGAAAAATACAAGGCCTACTTGGTGTCACTGGTGAATTCTACCAAACTTTTGAAAAAGTAGCACCAATTCTGGAGGGAACACTTCCCAGATAGTCCTATGAGGCCAATATTCCCCTACCACCAAAGCCAGAGAGAGACATCACAGGGAAACTGCCTGTCAGTATCCCTCATTAATATAAGTGCAGAAACTCTCTATGACTTATTAGCAAGCAGAATCCAGAAAAATAGAAAAAAATGACATGTCATGTCCGACTGGGACTTATTTCAGGAATGTAAGGCTTCAACATCCAAAAATCAGTGTTGAGCACTAATAGCAGAAAGCACAAGAATTACACGATCCTTTCAACAGATGCAGAAAAAGCATTTGACAAAAGTTAACAGCTATTTACAGTGAACTCAGCAAACTAGGGGCAGGAAGTATCTTGCTTAGCCTTGTGAGGGCGCATGCAAAAAACCTGGAGCTAACATTGTACTCAGTGGTAGAGGACTGCACGCCTTCCCTTTAACCCTGGGGACAAGGCAAGATGTCTGCTGTCACCGTTTATATTTGTCACGGTCCCGGAGGGTCTATCTAGTTCACTCAAGCAAGAAAAGAAATAAAAGACATCCAAGTTTGCAAGGAAAAAGAAAAACCATGTTTACGAATAGACAACAGATGGGGCCAGGCACGGTGGCTCATGCCTGTAATCCCAACACTTTGGGAGGCTGAGGGGAGGCTCTCTTGGGGCCAGGAGTTCAAGACCAGACTGGACAACATAGCAAGACCTCGTCTCTTCAAAAAAAATAAGAAAGCTGGGTGTGGTGGCGCATGTCTGCAGTCCCAGCTACTCAGGAGAGGATTGCTGGAGCTCAGGAGGTCAAAGCTGCAGTGGCTGTGATTGTGTCACTGCACTCCAGTCTGGGTAACAGAGCAAGACTCCAACTCTCAAAGAAGGAAGGGAGGAAGGGAGGGAGGGAGGGAGGGAAGGAGGGAAAACACCCGGCCACTCTTTCTGCCACTGGCTCTACCGGTTGAAAGAGTGGTGAGTCAAAGAAGTGGCAGGTCTGTGAGAGCACCTGCTCCCCGGGCTCTGTGTCCCCTTGTCCTGTGTGTTTCTGGGGAGGCACCGCTATCTGGATCAGCCTGAGGTGCTTGTGCGCATGCCTGTGCTTCGAGTTGCCCCGTGAAGTCGGGGGGTCTAAGCTTTTCACGGCTGCATCCCCAGCACTTAGAGCAGGCAGGCGCACAGGAGACGCTCAGTTTGAGTTTGCTGAGTGAATTAAAGGTGCCATCTTGCCCACAGTGACGTGATGCTGGGAAGCTGGTCTTCCAGGAAAGGTGGAATTCGGAAAGTCAGGACAAGGACAGAGAGAGGAGGGACTTTGCAGACAGGTGCAAGAACATCGTGGACGAGGAGTGGCGTGGGACCCACCAGAGGCCGGCAAGACAGCCTTGCCGGGCTCTGGGGCTGGTTCTCGGTGCCATCCTCAGACTCCCCCGGAACAGGGAGGGACGTCCCGAGCCCCGCCCCTTCTTTACCTGTGGCCCAGGCCTGAGGGTGGCCAGCCCACTGCCCCAGCCTGACGAGGAGGCAGCCAGACACCAGATGAAGCCCGTCCTCTGCCCCCTTGGCTAGCCGTGGCTGAGGTGTCTGGACATGGCTTCTGCCCAGCCCCCCTTCCCTGCCTGGCAGCTTCCTCCTCTCAGACCTGCTTCCCCTCGACAGAAGTGTGTCTGTAGGGGGCTCGGGAGGGACCTCAGGGGGCCACCTCCAGGGGGTGGTGAGCCGGGGTCCTGTTCTGCCGGGATCATGATCTGGCCAGAAACCTAGGGAAGAGCCAGGTTGCATCCCGTGGGAGGGGCTGTGGGTGTGTAGATGGCCGTGACTAGACCCGGGGCTGGAGTGGAGGAGGGGAGGGGTGTTGCGCGGAACTGGCTGGACCCCGGACCCTCCCTGTGGGTCTCAGCAGAGGCGAGTATGTCCCCCGGCGGCCTGGGCAGACAGGACTTCCCTCCCCGCAGGCCCGGCTGCGGGCCAGGTCTGACCCCAGGGAGCAGCGCCCCACGCGCGGGTCCTCCCCACCGTCTGCATCCCAGCAAGGCCAGAGAGCTCAAGTCCAGGCCGGCCGCCTGTCCCCGCTGCGCCCTGCACGGCTCCCACTGGGGGCCGGGGCTGGGGGCAAACACAGCCTCTCCTGCCCAGTCACTGGAGCCCTGTCAACGGTCTTGGAACAAAAGGTGCAGGACTCACAGCCTGGGGGAGACAGGGGTGCGCTGGTAAGCTGATTCTGCCTGGGGGGAAACGACAACCCTTATTTGTTGCTTTGATGACTTCCACGGTATAAAGAATCCCGTCATGGTGGAGTTTAAGGCCCGGCCGCTGCAGCCGCGCGCAGATTTCTGCATCTTTAGGGGCCGGCTCTCCGGGGCAGAGGGCGCGACGTCCGCACCCGGCGTGGGTGAGGTGGGTCGGGCCCTGGGCCTCTGGCTGCGGCCTCTGCGGTCCTCTCTGCCCGCGCTGCCTGCAGCTCGGTCCCAGGCCCGTCCGGTTGCAGCCTCCAGGCTCTGACCTGCCGGAGGCCAAGGAGGGTGGCGTGGGCCGCAGATC
>NW_007232351.1:0-12192 GCF_000164805.1 Carlito syrichta
GAAAAGGGAACACTTCTACACTATTGGTGGGAGTGTAAACTAGTGTAACCTCTGTGGAAAGCAGTGTGGCGATTCCTAAAAGCTCTAAAAATCCACCTTCCATATGATCCCACAATCCCTTACTGGGAATATACCCTGAAGAACTCAAATCACTCGATAAAAAAGATACCTGCACACGTATGTTTATCACAGCGTTGTTCACAATAGCAAGAACCTGGAAACAACCATGCTGCCCATCAAAAGAGGACTGGATTAAAAAATGTGGTACATATACACGATGGAATGCTATGCAGCCATAAAAAAGAACAAAATCATGAACTTCGCAGCAACCTGGATGGAACTAGAGTCTATAATACTGAGTGACCTCTCACAGAAACAAAGATCTGAGTATCACATGTTCTCACTCATATAATGGACCTTGAACATCCAATGTAATAGTATAAGAAAATGACTGATGGTACTGGGAAACTATGGGGGGGAGGCGGATGGGATTAACAGTAGCAAATATCTGTCTGGGGATGGGAAAACACCTCTTATCAACAGGGTGCCTGAATGAAACATAATTGTACACCTAACCCTTAACTGTACCCCACAAAAACATAATAAAAAATATTGATTAAAAAAAAAAGAGAGACAACTCAGGGGGCCTTCTTTAAAGGTAGATTATAATACAGTACATCTGAGGGTAGAGGCTGAGATTCTCCATTTCTAATCAACTAGTGTTGACATTGCTGGTCTGGAGACCACACTTTGAGTAGCAAGATTCTATATGATTGATGACCCTGGAGGGTTATGTTTCCAGCCTGTATGGCCTTGCATGGAAGCCCTGCATTATTCATGTCCCCTATGGTTCCCAAGTGTTATTTTATTTTTTAAAAATAGAAATGGTGTCTCAGTATGTTGCCCAGGCTGGTCTCAAACTCCCGGGCTCAAGCAATCCTCCTGTTTCAGCCTCTCGAGTAGCTGGCACTACACATATGCACCTCTATGCCTGGCTCTCAAGTTTAATATGTTCTTCCAAATATATTCCATGTGTATGTGAGCATTTGCATGGATACCTATGTCTAATTATTTATATAAATGATACAATATTACATATTGTTTCACATTTTTTCCCTCCCATCACTGCTTACTATGTCCTAGAGCATAATCTATATTGGTAAATGTAAAACTGCCAAGTCTTTTTAATGGCAAATTATGATTGCATTGCACAATGTAACTACTATTTAGGCAATGAGTTTTCAAGTGGTAGGGGAGCAGACTATCCCCTCTGACACTCTTAGTTTCAGCTCTTCCTCTGCTTTTGTCTCACATTTGTCTTCTTCTTCCAGCAACATTTGACCTGGAACTTCTATCTCACATCTCCCACAGTGAGTATATAAAATGAGGAAGGCGGCCGCTACACCACCATTTTGTATTTCACCCCAAAGATGATCAGGATTTAGTCAAATCCCGAGTGGACACAGCTGATACTATACCCAGCAATTCTTTGACTTAATATGTTGCATCTATTTTCAGCTCTGGGCTCTGACTTTGTATGACAGATACATCTGGGCACTCCTCACTACCATTTTACATACTTTAGTTATTCTCTATTTGACACACTTCTCACCATTTTATATTCAGAGATATTATTGTTGAGGTGAAATTTCTTATGTCCTATAAAGAGCATTTACTAGTTAGGCTTGGTGGCTCAGCCTGTAATCCTGTGCTTTGGGAGGCCGAGGTGAGTGGATTGCCTGAGCCCGCGGATTCGAGACCTACCTGGGCAACTTGGCGAGACCTCATCTCTACAATACATCAAAAAATTAGCCGGGCGTGGTAGCACACGCCTGTAGTTCCAGCTACTTGGAAGGCTGAGGCGGAAGGATCGCCGGAGTCCAGGAGGTCGAGGCTGCGGTGGCCGGAAGCGGCCCCTGCACTCCAATCTGGGCGACAGAGTGAGACTCCAACTCAAAAAACAAATAAAGAACATTTACTAATCTATATATTAGTAATAGCATTAGTAAATTATTGTATTCATAATAAGAAGACATGCACCAATGGGCTAAAATATAGATGAGGTCAAGTTCTAGAGCTGGCTCTATTAGTAGTAAAACTCTGGTGTTGAGAAAATCTTTTAAATTTGCAGTACCCTAGTTGTACAGATCTAGTAGCTGAGAAACAAAAGTATACAGAAAAGAGTTAAACTTACTTGGGTACAGTATTCTCTCACATGCATTATTACTTTTCAATATATGAACTCTGGAATTTTTATCAATCTGAAGGTTTATCTTTTGAACTTATATGCACTCCTCAGAGATATTGCTGGTTCTGTTCTGGACCACCACAATAAAGCAAATAGCACAATAAAGCAAGCCACATGAACTTTTTGGTTTCCCAGCTAACTGGAGTTGTGTTTACACTACTGCTGCATCTGCTATGACGTTGTGTCTAAAAAATGTACATACCTTACTTTAAAAAAATACGTTATCACTAAAAAATGCAAACGATCATTTGAGCCTTCAGCGAGTTGTAATGTTTTTGTTAATGGAGGTTCTTGTCTAGATGGTGATGGGTAGTGACTAATCAGGGTAGTGATAACTGAAGGCTGGGGTGTCTGTGACAATTTCTGAAAATACAACAATGAAGTTTGCCGCATCAATCCACTCTTTATTCAACAAAAGATTTTTCTTTAGTGTGATGCCGTTTGATAGCATTTAAACATTCTTTCAAAATTGGAGTCAATCCACTCAATCACTGCTGCTACTTTAACAGCTATGTTTATGTAATGTTCTAAATCCTTTGTTGCCATTTTAACAGTGTTCACAACATTTTTTATCAGGAATAGATTACATCTCAAAAAAATGCTTTCTTTGCTCATTCATAAAAAGCAAGTCCTCATCCAAGCAAGTTTTATCATTAAATTGCAGCAATTCAGTCACATCTTCAGGTTCTAATTCCACTTCTAATTCCACTTCTCTTGCGATTTCCACCATAATATCTACCGTGACTTTCTCCAATGAAGTATTAAACCCCTCAAAGTCATCCAAGAGGACCGAAATAAACTTTTTCTTATTAATGTTGATATTTTGACCTCTTTTCATGAAACATGTTCTTAACGGCTTCTAGAATAGTGAGCCCTTTCCAGAAAGTTTTGGATTTACTTTGCCCAGATCCATTAGAGGAATCACTATCTGTGGCAGCTTTAGCTTTACTAAAAAAATTTATTTCTTGTCTTTTTTTTTTTTAGTTAGCATCTCACTCGGTGGCCCAGCTACTGCAGAATTGGCTACTGCAGCCTCAACCTGCTGGTTTCAGGTGATCCTTTTGCCTCAGCCTTCTAGCTGTATCTGGAACTATAGGTGTGTAACTAATTTTTTTTTCTTCTAATTGTAGAGACAAAGTCTGGCCAAGTTGTCCAGGCTGATCTGGGACCCCTGGGCTCAGGCAATCCTCTTGCCTCCACCTTCCAAAGTGCTGGGATTATAGGTATGAGCCACCATGCCTAGCCTACAACATATATTTCTTAAATAATAAGAGTTGAAAGTCAAAATTACACCTTGATTCATGGGCTGCAGAATAGATGTTATGTTGGCAGGATTAAAAACAACATTTATTTCCTTGTACATCTCCACCAGACATCTTGGGTAACCAAGTACATTGTCAATGAAAAGTAATACTTTTTTTTTTTTTTTGAGTTGGAGTCTCACTCTGTCACCCAGACTGGAGTGCAGTGGTCTCTCCTGGCTACCACAGACTCGACCTGCTGGGCTCCGGTGATCCTTCCGCCTCAACCTTCCAAGTAGTTGGAATTACAGGCATGCGCTACCAAGCCCAGCTGATTTTTTGATTTATTGTAGAGATGAGGTCTTCTTACTGCCCAGGCGGGTCTCGAACCCGCGGGCTCAGGCAATCCACTCACCTCAGCCTCCCAAAGCGCGGGATTACAGGTTGAGCCACCGAGCCCAGCTTAAAAGCAATACTTTCAAAGGAATCTTGTTACTGAGCAGTAGGTCTCAATGTTGGGCTTAAAATATTCAGGAAACTATGTTGTAAACAGATGAATTGTCATCCAGACTTTGCTGTTCCATTCATAAAGCACTGGCAGAGTAGATTTGGCATAATCTTAGGATTTGGGGATGGTAAATGAGCATTGACTTCAACTGAAAGCCATAGCTTTCAACAAAAGAGTTAGCCTGTCCTTCGAAACCAGGCGTTGACTTCTCTTTAGCTACACAAGTTGTAGGTGGCATCTTATCCAAATATAAGACAGTTTCATCTACACTGAAAATCTAATTTTTGGTGTAGCCACCTACAACAATGATCACAGCTAGATCTTCTGGATAACTTGTTGTAGCTTCTGCATCCGTGCTTTCTGCTTCACCTTGAACTTTTATGCTATGGAGATGACTTTTTTCCTTAAACCTTATGAGACTACTCTGCTAGCTTCAAACTTTTCTTCTGTAGCTTCCTCACCTCTCTTGGCCTTCACAGAATTGAGGAGAGTTATGGCCTTGCTCTAGATTAGGCTTTGGCTTAAGGGAATGCTGTGGCTGGTTTGATCTTCTATCTAGACTACAAAAACTTTCTCCATATCAGGAATAAGGCTGTTTTGCTTTCATGTCATTCATCTGTTCACCGGAGTAGCTCTTTTAATTTTCTTCAACAACGTTTCCTGTGCAGTCACAACCTGGCTAAGTGTTTAGCATAAGAGGTCTAGATTTCAGTCTTTCTGGGCATTTGACATACCTTCCTCACTAAGCTTAATCATTGCTAGTTTTGATTTTAGTGAAATATGTGCAACTCTTCCTTTCACCTGAACTCTAAGAGGTCATGATAGGATCAACAATTGGTCTAATTTCAATATTGTTGTGTCTCAGGGTCTAGAGAGGCCTAAGAAGTGGAACAGAGATGGGGAAACGACTGCTCTGTGAAACAGTCAGAACACATACAACACTTCCCAATCACATTCAAATTTTATTTAGATATGGTTTTTGATGCTAAAAAAAAGACAAGAAATAAAATAGTAACATCAAAGATCACTGATCACAGAGCATCATGACAGATATGATAATAATGAAAACATTTGAAATACTATGAAAATTACCAAAATGTGAAGCAGAGATACAAAGTGAGAACATGCTTTTGGAAAAATGGTGCCAATAGACTTATTCAATGCAGGGTTGCTGGGTTGCTGCAAAGCTTTAATCTGTGATAAACAAAACAAAACAAAAATAAATAAAAACAATATCTGAGAAGAACAATAAAGTGAAGTACAATAAAGTACACCTTCCTTTATCACTTGGCTAGAGTATCTCAGCTGCTATTAATACTTAATTCATTTCCATGAACATTTGTTAAGAGTATGGGCTATCACTAACACCTTAATAGGCCCTGGGGCTGCACGGGTGTACAAAAATGACCAGGTTCCAGTTACTAGGTAGCTTCCAATTTGAGAATTTACATACAATAAGACAGCTTCAAAAGGTATACAAATAGTAAAAAGTAATAGGTCGAGTGCCATGGCTCATGCTTGTAATCCCAGCACTTTGGGAGACCAACGCAAGAGGATTGCTTGAGTTCAGAAGTTTGAGACCAGCCTAGACAATATAGGCAGACCTCATTTCTAAAAATATATATATTTTTGAATTAGCTGGGCGTGGTGGCACATGCCTGTAGTCCCAGCTACGGTGAAGACTGAGGCGGAAGAGTCTCTTGAGCACAGGAGGTCAAAGCTAGGGTGAGCCCTGAATTTGCCACTGTTCTCCAGCCTGGGTGAGACCCAGACTCGAAAGAAAGAAAGAAAGAAAGAAAGAAAGAAAGAAAGAAAGAAAGAAAGAAAGAAAGAAAGAAAGAAAGAAAGAAAGAAAGAAAGAAAGAAAGAAAGAAAGGAAGGAAGGAAGAAAGAGAGAAAGAAAGAGAAAGAGAAAGAGAGAAAGAGAGAGAGAGGAAAGGAGGGAGGGAGGGAGGAAGGGAGGGAGGATTCGAGCAAAGACGGTGTAATAGTTGTCAAAAGAAGTTTTATAAAGGTAGAGTCAGAATGGAGTGTTTTCTCTTTCTTTTGAGTATAACTTTAACCTGTGCTTATATTTTTATTTTATTTTATTTTTTTACACTTAAAAAAAATATCAATAGCTTTATGGTATACAAATAGTTTTTGGTTACTTGGATGCTTTGTATAATGGCAAAGAAATCTGGACTTTAATGTACCTATCATCCTCACCTGTGCACATTGTATCTGATACATGGTTTTTCATCCCTCCACATCTTACCACCCTCCATCTTCTAAGTCTGCAATGTCCATTATACTGTTCTCTATGTCTTTGCAGATCTTTGGTTTAGCTCCCACTTATAAACAATTTTTGTTCCTGTGTTAGTTCACTTAGGATGCTGTTCTCCTGCTGCAAAAGACATTATTTCGTTCTTTTTGATGGTTAAATAGTATTCCATATCTCTCCAAAAAAATCCCAGAATTTATTTATAAAAAATGGTATATTTATTCTTACATGTTTAAACTTCAGTCACCTTCAAAGTACTCTCCATTTGGTGCAATACACCTATCAGGAAGCTCTTTTCACTGCTCACAACAGTTTTTGAACTTGTCAACTTAGATGCCTTTTAGTGCTTCTGCCATTTTTTGCTTCACCTCTTTCACATTGGCAAAACATTTCCCTTTGAGGACTTTTTTCATCCAGGAAAACAAAAAGTCACTCGGGGCATGACTGAGTGAATAGGGAGGGTGGAGCATGGGGCTCATGTCATTTTTGGTAAAAAAAAAAAAACTACTGAACACTCAGTGCGGTATGGGCTGGTACATTTGTAAACCACCCATCATGAATATGCAAACATGTTTAAAAGAATCTCCAGAAAAATTTACTGAAGTCGAATGCAGCCCCTCACAACAATGCTAGCTGGTACACAGATGCTGATGGGTTCCTAGAACACTCACTTAGTGGGGGAAGCCTGTACTACAAAGGAGCCCATCCTATGAAAGTTAATTCTAGATTTTTGGGGGTCCCCCTTGTGTGTGTGTGTGTGTGTGTGTGTGTGTGTGTGTGTATGACATTTTCTTTATCCACTCATTGGTTGATAGGTGTTTAGGTTGATTCCACATCTATATAATTTTGAATTGTGAATTGATAAACCTCCAAATCTAGGTGTATTTTCCTTTCTTTTTTTTTTCCAAGCCAAACTGTATCCAGCTTTATTAAAGATACTTTTCATAAACAATCATGGTATTTCAGGCAGGACATGGGCAGACAATCTTTAACAGTATACAACAACTTTCAAACTCCCTTCTTTAATGGACTACCAAAATCAGAAAGTCACTGTAAAAACCCAAGGAAGTCTTCATTTGATGCTCTGAACAGGGAAGAAGTTTAGAGTGAGGGTTGACATTTCACATTTAGCATGTTGTTTGACAACTTTTCATAAGCCGACCTTGACTTTCAGGAAATGAAATGAAAATGGTAGAATTTGTCTGAAGATCCACAATCTATAAACGAAAACTGCTGCTCTTAAGAGGGGAGCCACCTCAGTGGCATCACTGACATACTGGTAACCAATTATTGGGGGTCAGGTCCCAACAGATATCTGGGTTTAAGGGAGTTAAGTCTATGCTGAAGGCAAAAGGGAGAAGAGGACATAAACAATGAATGTTTTTCCACACCACAAGGTGTTTGCACCAAGGTGGTTATGTGTGTCAACGTCGGGGAATCCCTCCTTCTGGAAGCCAAGAGGAAGTCTCTTAAAACTAGAAGGGAAAGGTGTTTTCCCCACGTCAATTCAGCTTTGGAGATATTCTATTAGTGACATATGCCCCTTTCCCCAAAAACAACAATGAAGTGTTCTGTGTGCTAACAACATAGTTTTTTAAAAAATTCTGCATTTTTATAAAACTTGATAAAAAATAGTATTTCAAACTGTACAGTCACCAGAAGTACGCAGTTATCAAAAATGCACACACTTCACTTGGCATCTCCAGCACCTTCAGCTTTCTGTGCCTGGTCTGTTTTGGCATCTCCATTTTCTTCAGGGTTATTCCCCTCCATGCCTGCATCGGCTTTTCCCTTTTTCCCTTTGGGTACCTTCTCTCCCTTCTTAGCTGGGGCCTTCTTAGGCTTGGGCTCTGGCTTTGGAGGAGCAGATTTAGCAGACAACCTTGCAGATCTTCTCTGGGGTTCATTCTTCACCTTGGCTTCATCTCCTTTAGCACCCCCTTCAGCCTTCCTCTTGGGCATGGTGGTGATGGCAGCGGAACTAAGGCGTTGGACACGGGGATGGAGCGGCGCGCGGGCTTTGGTTGGTCCGGGGGTCGTTCTTGCCTCTTCTTCTTCCTAGGGGTATTTTCTTTGTATAACGACCGCTGTTTCTTTGGGTAGATTGTAGCAGTGGGTTTGCTGAATTGAATGGTAGATATTCTTTTAGTTCTTTGAGCAATCTCCATTTTGATTTCCATAGAGATTATACTAATTATACACCAACAGTGTATAACTGTTTGCTTCTCACAGCATTAGCACCAGCATCTATTGTTTTCTGATTTTTTGATAATAGCCATTCTGACTGGTATAAGATGGTATCTCCTTGTGGTTTTAATTTGCATTTCCCTGATGGGTAGTGATGATGAACATTTTTTCATGTGTTTGTTGGCCATTTGTATATCTTCTTTTGAGAGATGTCTGTTTATGCCATTTGCCCACTTTTCAATGGGGTTATTTTACTTTTTATTTGCTGATTTGTTTGAATTATTTGTAGATTCTGGATATGAGTTCTTTGTCACTTGTATAGTTTGTGGATATCTTCTCCCATTCTGTAGGTTACTCTGTTGATTACTTCTTTTACTATGCAGAAGTTTTTTAGTTTCACTAAGTCCCACTTGTTTATTTTTGTTTTAGTTGTATTCGCTTTTGGGATTTTAGTCATAAAGTCTTTGCCTAGGCCAATGTCCAATAGAATATTTCCTAGGTTTTCTTAAATGATTTTTATGGTTTCATGTTTGACATTTAAGTCTTTTATCCATCTTGAGTTAGTTTTAGTATATGGTGAGAGGAATCAATTCTCATTTTTCTACATGTAGCTATCCAATTTTTCCAGTACCATCTGTAGAAATTTTAAAAAATATCTCCTATCAATAAATAAACTATGAACTCAACTGTAGAAAGTGCACTAGAGGTATACTTTCTGTCTTATCTCTTTTTCCTGATCCAATCTCATCAGCAAAAAAATTAAAATGTCACTTTTCCCTTCTCCTTCAGATCTATGGATTTTGTGCTTCTCAGAAAAGAGAGGACTGGGACTCAACTCCCAAACTGGTCTCCTTGGAAACTGAGGTAGGATACGTTTTCAGATCTCTGAGATTTTTATGGGCATCACAAATGGAGACCCAGTCCTGTGATGGGACATGGGGCGCCTGTATGAATAGAAGAAGCGGACCATCAGTGGCATTGCCCGAGACTTCTCCACAAAAGTTTCCTTGGCTGGGTTTTCACTCTGTGGCTTACATCCCCAGAGCAAGCACCACCCAGATGTCTTCTCTGAGAATAAGGTACCAGGACACTAAACAGCACCACATGGTAGAGGAAGAAGGCATCGCTCTGTTTCCTTAGTTTCAGAGACTTGGGTGGTGAGGTGCTTCAAAAGATAACTGCCATCATCCCTGATTTACTTTTATTTAAAAAATAAAGAAATGTGACCTACCCTATGCCTGAGTATTATTATAACAGCAGTAGAGACAACTCACACTGGTAACAAAAGAAATGTTTTGAAAGTCATAGCTTGATCTACTAATAGTTACAATGAAAGAAAATAGTTACATTTATAAGAAAAAAGACCTTGAAAATGAATGTGTCTGGATTAAACTCAGTATTTTTTTTCAGAGTGGAGTAAAATTGCATTTGACCTGTAGGTTTCTGATTCCTATGATATTGATACGTGAGAAGTCTAGATTTCAGAAATGTAGAGTTCTTATTTTTGGCCTAGGCCCATGCAAAACCAATATATTTTCTAGTTAGTCTTTCTTTTGTTCCCTAAATAAGTTGAAACGGTAGAACTTGAATCTAAAGCAGAATTATTTAAAGCTGATTGAAATGCAGTGGATTGAGTTCACCTGCAAGTGCTATGTTTGAGAAATAAAGGTGTGACTGGTTTAAGCCATAAATTTTGAAGTATGGATGAGTTTCTCATTCCTGGGTAGCCCAGCCCATAAATGCCTGGTTTCTCTGATGAGAGTTTGGCTTCTATTTGGTTATATAAATAATGCAGGCCTGATGGTTATTTCTTGAAGACAGCTTGAGGCAACAGGAGACATTCCTGTCCCTGCTGTGCAGGTATTTTGATGACCTTGCAGAGAACCTTGTTCCTCTCTTGAATGAACAGTTCAAGATGCAGTTTCTTCCAGCAGGTAAAGTCTGCTAGGACATGGCCCATTCACTTCTTCAAGCTCGCTCTATCTGGAGCAGTCCCTTATTTCCACCTAAGTATCTTTTCTATCTTCCAAGGTCCTGGGAATGAGTTTATATTTTGTGACTCTGTTTCCTTTGTATATAGGCTCCCTCCTTAGGAGAAAAGAGTGCTATCATCTTAGTGCTATCTTTAGAAACTAGGATACAAGGAAATATAATGAAATTTTATCAGACCAACATAATAAATAACAGTTACTGAGTTTGGGAATTTTAGAAGGGTCTCAAAATAAGATTTGAAGGATGAACAGCACTTTATCAGTCACACGGCGGGGCAGGGGGTTAGGTATTCTGGTCAAAATAAGTGGCTGGCATAAGAGCATCAAACAGACTGAATCTTTTAGGAACTATAAAGAATTTGTCATCCCCAGAATTTAAAATAAAAGAGGGAAATAGAAGAGATTAATTTGGAAAGTTGGAAAGGGCTACTTATTAGTGTGTTTGCATGTTAAACTACTAACTTCACTATTAATTTGAGGTGGTTGTTATAGGCTCAATTGTGTTTCTCCCCCACGAAATCCTAACCTCCAGTGCCTCAGAATGCAACTATATTTGGAGATAAACTTTTAAAGAAGTGGTCAAGTTATATAAAGAGGACATTTGGAAGTAGGGATGTGAGCACATAGAGGAGAAACCGTGTGGAGAACAGGGAGCGGGCTGCCATCTAAAAGCCAAGGAGAGAGGCCTCAGGAGAAACAAGGTCTGCCAGCACTTTGCTCTGTGATTTCTTACCATCCAGAACTGTGATAAAACAATTTCTGTTGTTTAAGTCACCACTCTGTGATATTTTGTTATGAAGGCCCTACTTTACTAATACAGTGATAAAGAGTCATTGGAGGATTTTAGAGGGGGAAGCAGTCTTTTTGATGGCAAAGTGAAAGCACTGAACAGCAGTGACATGGGGGTGAAGAGATCAGTTAGGCTACTATAATATCAGTGTAGGCCAGAGATGGTAAAGGCTTGACTAAGGCAGAGATGGTACAATGAGATCTGAGAGATATTTTGGAGGTAAAAATTAGTGGTGAGGAAGTAGAGAAGTTGACCACAGCTTCTAGGTGTTTTGCTTGAGTGACTTGGTGAGTAATATGAAATATGGGAAGAAAATTAGGTTTTATTATAAAGGTAGTGAGTTCAGTTTTGAGATGCTGCACTGAGTGCCTGGGGGACATCCCTGTGGACAAGTCCAGTGGTAGCTAAATGTGCAGATGTGGTGATGAGGAGATAAGTAGGGGCTGGAGCAAAAGAACCTGTGAGACATCAATAATAATGATAGCAATAATAGTAATAATGGTTAACACTTAACTAGGGCCTAATATGTGTCAAACAATTTCTAAACCCTTTGGATATATTAACTCAAATATCCTTAAAATAACCTATGGTATAGATACTTTTGTTATCTCCATTTGAAAGATGAGAAAACGGAGGCACAGAGAGACTGCTCAAGATTACTCTCAGCAAGGAAGTGGTAGAGCCAAGCTAGGAACCCATGCAGTCTGGTTTTAGAGCATATATCTTGACAACTAGGTTACTGCCTTTGCAGGTAGCTGGTAGTTAAAATTATGGAAAAATACTGAGTTCCACTGGGATTTAGGAGAGAAGGATCAGAAGTCAGATCACAATGAATTGAGAAGGTGGAAAAAGGGCATGTAGAAATAAAAGAGAAGAATCATGGCTGAGAAATATATGAGTGAGACAGAGACAGAGAGGGGGGGAGAGAGAGAGAGAGAGAGAGAGAGAGAGAGAGCGAGAGAGA
>NW_007232351.1:12212-39847 GCF_000164805.1 Carlito syrichta
AGCACTTTGGGAGGCTGAGGCGAAAGGATTGCCTGAGTCCAGGGGTTTGAGACCAGCCTGAGCAACATGGCCAGACCTCGTCTCTACAACAAATAAAAAAATGAGCCAAGTGTGATGGTGCATGCGTGTAGTTCCAACTTCTTAGAAGGCTGAGGTGAAAGGACCACCTGAGCCCAGCAGGTTGAGTCTATGGTAGCTATAAGTGTGCTGCTCTCCAACCTGGGCAACAGAGTGAGATTCTGACTTCAAAAAAGAAAAAAGAAGAAAAGGAAAGAAGGAAGAAGGAAGGAGAGAGAGAGGGGGGGAGAGAGAGAGAGAGAGAGAGAGAGAGAGAGAGCGAGAGAGAGAGAGAGAGAAAGTTATGCAAAAATTAGAGGGACACACCATGACAAGAAAGGTTGTATTTAGAAGTATTTAGAATGGAGTGGTTGAACATGTTCTTAGACCATGGGAGAATGGTCAGCAGAAGAAGAGAGGCTTAAGCCAGAGAGGGAAAAAGTGACGGAAGGGATGTCTTTGAGAAACCAGAGAAATGGAATTTAGAGCACAGCCAGAGGGCCTGGAAAGGTAATTAAGGGTATAGAGATATTTGACAAGGGCAGCCTGAAATTGATGGAGTTCAACCCGATGCTCCTGGTTTTCTCTGAGATGTAGGAAGGCAAAATTAGCTGATAAATGTGATGTAGAAGAGAATGGGATGGGAGGCAATCAAAGACCAGTAAAAGGACTGAGAAGTGGCATGAAGGGCTCAACAGAGATGAGAAATATTGAAATTGTAGTGTAAGCAACACATAAAGATGTGTGATAGCCTCCAAAGTGATGAGCTGTGTAGGAGGAAGAATAGGCAATGTGCATGGTAAGATTAGGGCTTCACAGCAAGCTCTGACAGAAAAACCTGAGTAGGATGGGCACGGTGGCTCCTGCCTATAATCCCTGCACTTTGGAAGGCCAAGGCAGAAGGGTTACTTGAGCCCTGGAGTTTGACAACAGCGTGGGCAACATGGCCAGAACTCGTCACTACAAAAATAAAAATAAAAAAATTAACCTGGAATGATGGCGTGTGCCTAAAAGTCCCAGCTATTCAGGAAGCTGAGGCAGGAATATCACCTGAGCCCATGAGGTCAAGGCTGTGGTGAGCCATGACCGGGCCACTGCACTCCAGCCTGGGCAACAGAGTGAGACTCCAACTCAAACAACAACAACAACAATAAAAAGCCCCACAAAAACTTTTTTAAAAAAGTTCTTTACATATTGATTTGAAAAGATCACCAAGATGTACTATTAAGTGGAAAAGCAAGGTATAAAACAGTGGTACACTATGTACCTTTCATGTATGAAAAGAGAGGACTTATGAGTATATATGACAGTTGACTTATTTGTCTAAAGAAATACTAAAATTAATAATACAAGTAGTGGATGAGATGTGACTTTTCATTGTAAACTTTTTATATTGTGTTTACTTTTTTAAACATATGTTGCCAAATAATAACTGGAGTTATATGAAACTGTAGGCCTTATTGTAATTGACGTGGGAGATGCACTGCTCAGATCCCCCTTTAAGTAAGGAATGAAGTACTGCCCAACTGTGGAGAATGCAGAAAAACCTGAGTTGACTGGACATGGTGGCTCATGCCTATAATCCCAGCACTTTGAAAGGCCAAGGCAGAAGGGTTCCTTGAACCCTGGAGTTTAACAACAGCCTGGGCGACATGGCAAGAACTTGTGTCTACTCCAGTTGTCAACTCCTTCAGGGTCTGCCGCAGGTGTAAAGAATCATCATGTTCAAAATCATGCCCTTCCCAAGGCAGCTTGCACCTGGTGACTGAATGCAGCAAAGAGATAAAGGCTGGTCCATTTTAGCCCCACAAGGACCAACTCAGAAGGGCGGTGTTGACTTCCGAGCTCCTAGCCTAGCTCATGGGGGGTTTAGTCCAGGCTGTATCAGGGTTCAACTTTTTCATCTGCTCTATTTTGCTTCCTTCCCCCACCATTGGCAGATATTCTTCCCTTTTAAACATCTTGCAATCTGAACTTCGGCTCAGAGTACATTTTTTGAAGAGCCAGAAATAAATGTTTTAGATAACACTCTAAAGATTTACTTTTTAATTTATGTTATACTTAACAACAAAGTCAAGATGGTTATATTTAAAGGAATAATGTAAATGACATCATAGAAAATTATTTGTATCCAGTGGTTTTGCCTAATGTATTTCAATATGACCTTTTAAAGTAATGATTCTAACAGCAGCACTTATAATGTATCTCATTCTCAGCAAACAAAATGATTATATCACAAAAGATTTTTTTACTTCTGACAATATCCAGGAAGGGACAATGGCTATGTTTACAAATGAAAGTAAATTAAAAGGTACTCTTTTCCTTAGTGATATAGTCTACTAGTGGTCTACATTATCTACACACACACACACACACACACACACACACACACACACACACACACACACGACCCCTGTTTGCATTTCCCCATCTATCATCTATCCTTAATTATTTAATAAAAGTTTATTAAATGCTATGTAAAAGAAAAAACTATCCTAAGACATGGTCCCTGTTTCCAAAGAATTCAATATAGTTGGCACTTGAATAATATTATTAGAAGGCTTTTAAAATTTTGATTTGAGAGAGCGCAAACCAAAACCTACTGGTGATATCATAGCATTTTCTGAAAAGCCTTCCCTTTCAGTCTTCTGCATTTTTTAATTTCTTCTAAAAACCAACTTGTTTCCTTATAAAATATAGTTTGTATTATATTTTCCCTCAATCTTCATATTATAAACAATAAACATCTAAAGATTACATATGCTTTTAATTTTAATTAATGTCATAAATTAAATGACAGGCGGAGGATATTTTTTTACAATTTTTTAATTACCTATTTTGTGTTGTTATACCGTCTTAATGAGATCAGCTAAGGCAATAAATTTCAATGCACTTTTTAAACAATAAAGTAAAAAATCAGCATTATTGTTTTTGTTATTAGTTATTAATAAAATGAAGGTTTTTTTTTTTTTTTAATTGAGTCAGAGTCTCTGTCATCCAGGTTGGAGAGCAGTAGCATGCTCACGACCACCACAGCCTCGACCTGCTGTGCTCAGGTGATCCTTCAGCCTCAGCCTTCCAAGTAGCTGGAATTATAGGCATGCTCTATCATGCCCAGCTAATTACCTGGTTTACTATAGAGTCCGGGTCTCACCAAGTTGCCCAGGCTGATTTCAAACCTCTGGGCTCAGGAAATCTTCTTCCCTCAGCCTCCTAAAAATGCTGGGATTACAGGCTTGAGCCACCATGCCCAGCTGAAATGAAGGTATTAAACCTTGTTTTTCCACTTCAAGATTGTGTAGAAAATACAATTTCAATATTATGTAAGTGTGTTTTCCTTCTGAAAGTTCTGTGTTTCCAGACCTAAAAATATATTAAAGGAAGTAAAAAGCAATAGTTCAATTAGTACTGATTCTATTTAAAGGTTCAGAAGATCAAGCCTCGATGAATAAAAACAGCTATTTGAGTGCATATTATTTACTAAGCACTTTGAGGATTCCAGAGATAAGTGGGAGTTCCTCTTTCTGAAAGGTCAATAACATAGTCAAGTGGAATAATGCAAATAAGTAGACAGGAAGAGATAAATCTCATAAAGAAGTGACCATATAACATATAGCTTCAAATGTCTGGGTGATATCTTAACTGTGGTGATGGTTTCAAGGATGTACACATATGTCAAAGCTTATTAAACTGTAAACTTTAAATATATGAAGTTTGTTGTATGGAAAATTTACCTAAATAAGTCTATTTTTAAAAAATAACCAGTGACAGGCTGGGCATGGTGGCTCACACTTGTAATCCCAACATCTTGGGAGACTGAGACAGGAGAATCGCTTGAGCTCAGGAGTTCGAGACCAGCCTGGGCAACATAGTGAGACCTCCACCCTACAAAAAATACAAAAATATTAGCCGGGTATGGTAGTTCATGTTTGTTCCAGCTACCCTGGAGGCTGAGGCAGAAGGACCACTTAAGCCCAGGAGTTCAAGCCTGCAGTGAGCCAGGATTATGCCACTGCACTCCAACCTGGAAGATAGCAGGAGAGCCTGTCTTAAAAAATAAAACAGGGTGAAAAGTTTTTACACAACTTTATGCTAGATTAAGTAGGCATTTTGATTGTTAAAGGCTTAATAGAGCTAGAGTTAATGGCTCAGAGACTGTTAAAGAAAAAAGAAAAACCTTACTTGGAGTTTTATTAAGACTAAAAAAATAATCCCAAGAATCTAAATAACTGTATATTTCTCCAAGTCTTATAGAAAAGTATGATAGTGGTGATAATGAAAAAATAGAAATACCTTCTAACTTCCCTTCCTTTTCTGGGATGTTGTGATTAATATTGCACTTGCACTGGCTTAAGTCAATAAAGTCAACTCTTTATCCTTTGTCAACATAGAATCAACTAATTCATCTCTTTATCTCATTAGATAGTATAAGACTGGTTGTTTCAGTCCAGTCCCTTCCTCAAAATTGTGGTATGTGGTATGTCAGGAAATCAAATAAGTGTGATATGTATATAATGCACTTTGATATGTATATGCAATTTGACGTATATAAACAATTTGATATGTGTATGCAATTATTTGTTTCCAGAAATGTGAGCGTAAAAGGAAGGATATGAGTAAGTATGTTGGTGAAAAGTGTGAAATCATAAACCTCAGCAGGAGAACAATATACAAAGTTGTTCTTAAAAGGATGAAAAACTGTTTTATTTTGATTTTCCCGGGCCTCACTCTCTTGTTACTCAGAATATGATGGAAATATATTATTATTATTATTATTATTAAGTTGGAGTCTCACTCTGTCACCCAGATTGGAGTGCAGTGGCCGCTTCCGGCCACCACAGCCTCGACCTGCTGGGCTCTGGCGATCCTTCCACCTCAGCCTTCCAAGTAGCTGGAACTACAGGTGTGTGCTACCATGCCCAGCTAATTTTTGATTTATTGTAAAGATGAGGTCTCGCCAAGTTGCCCAGGTGGGTCTCGAACCCACGGGCTCAGGCAAACCACTCACTTCAGCCTCCTAAAGCATGGGATTACAGGCTGAGCCACCAAGCCTGGCTGGAAATATATTATTATAAATTATTTTAAAATAGAATACCCAATAAGATGAAGCTCTTTTTTCCAAATTTTCTTTTAGATAAAAAAGAGCCAGGCGTGGTGGCTCAAGCCTGTAATCTCAGCACTTTGGGAGGGTGAGGCAAGAGAATTGCCTGAGTCCACAGGTTCGAGAACAGCCTGGGCAACTTGGCAAGACCTCATCTCTACAATAAAATTTTTAAAATTATCAGGGAGTGGTAGTGCCTGCCTGTAGTTCCAGCTACTTGGAAGACTGAGGTGGAAGGATCGCCAGAGCCCAGCAGGTCAATTCTGGGGTGGCCGTAAGCATGCCACTACACTCCAGTCTGGGTGACAGAGTGAGACTCCAACTCCAAACAACAACAACAACAAAAATTGCCTTATATGAATTGTTCTTGTGTAAATAATTTCTCAATCAAGTTACTTGAATTACAAAATATGTTTTTTTGAGACTCATTCACCTGAAGTAATTTCAATCAATGCTAGTTTTCAATGCTTTAAAAATCAAGCAAGGAATCAGTTTTTTTTTTAAAGACCAATTTTAAAGATGTGGGATACAATTCATGGTTAGGTGCCGAAGTGGCCATCGCACAGGTGAAGTTTGGGCCTCCCATTGGTCCTCACTTCGCCTGGCTTGGGATCAGGTACCCTTATTAGTGTTATGTGCCCCTCTCCCCCCCAGCAGTGACCCACTACTGCCAATACCTTTCATGTGGTATTATGATAAATTTTCAGGATCTGCTTATGAGTGAGAACATGTACTACTCATTTTGTTGCTGTGATAGTTCATTGAATATGATATATTCTAAATCCATCCAAGTTTCTGTGAAGTCCATAATTCTGTTCTTTTTGATTGTATAATATCTGATCACATATATGTACCACTTTTTTAAAATCCAGTCTGCTTTTATAATGCAGCATGGTTGGTTCCATGTTTTTGCTATTGTGAATAGTGCTGTAGTGAACATGTGTGCTCAGGTATCTTTTTTATAGAATAGTTTGAGTTCCTCCAGGTATATTCCCAGAAAGGGGGATTGCTGGGTCTTATAGAAGGTCAAGTTTTAGATTTTTGGAAAACCACACTGTTTTCCACAGAGTTTGTATTAGTTTATACTTCCTTCAACAGTGTAGAAGCATTCCCTTTTCTCTGCATCCTCTCCAGCATTTGTTGTTTCTTGAGTTATTGATGATGGCCATCCTGACTAGTGTTAGGTGATATCTCAGTGTAGTTTTGATTTGTGTTTCTTTGATGATTAGTAAGGTTGGACATTTTTTTTTTCATGTATCTGTTAGCTGCTCCTATGTCTTCTTTTGGGAAGTATTTATTCATGCCTTTTGTCTACTTTTTAATGGGACAGTTTGATTTTTCCTTTTGGCCTTATTGAGTTCCTTAAAGATCCTGAATGTTAGGTCTTTGTCAGATATACAGTTGGCAAATATTTTTTCACATTCTGTGGACTGTCTCCCCACTCTCTTAATGGTTTCTTCTGCTTCCCAAAAGCTTTTCAGTTTGATGGGGTCCTATTTGTCTACTTATTTCTTATGGTTTGGACTGTTGATCAGGAATTAGTTGCCTATTCCAATTTCTGTAAGAGTGTCTCTTGCATTTTCTAAAATTCTTATATTTTGAGGTTTTATGTTTAGGTCTTTGATCCATTTAGAGTTAATTTTTGTGTATGGTGATAGGTAGGGGTCCTGTTTCATTCTTCTGCATGTAGTCAGCCAGTTTTCCCAGCACTATTTACTGAATAGATTCTCCTCTCCTCAGTGGTTGTTGGTGAAGGCTTTGTCGAAGATGAATTGGTTGAGAAACTGAGGTTTTGCCTCCAGAATCTCTATCCTGTTCCATTGGTCTATATGCCTGTTCTTGTTCCAGTACCAGGCTGTTTTGATTATTGTAGCCTCATAATAAAATTTAAAGTCCAGAAATGTGATATCTCCCGCTTTGTTTCTTTTGCTGAGGATTGTTTTGGCTATTCGTGGTCTTTTATGTTTCCATATGAATTTCTGTACTGTTGTTTCCAGGTCTGAGAAGAGTGATGTTGGTAATTTAATGGGTATTGTGTTGAATCTGTAGGATGCCTTGGGTAGGATGGACATCTCAACAATTTTGATTCTTCTAATCTCTGAGCATGGAATGTTTTTCCATTTGTTTGTGTCTTCTTGGATTTCTTTGAGCAATGTTTTATAGTAGTTTTCATTGTAAAGGTCTTTTACTTCTTTGGTTAGGAAGATGCCAAGATATTTCATTTTTTTGTTGTTGCTATTGTGAATGGGATTGTGCTTTTTATTTGGTTCTCTGCCTGCTTGTTGTTGGTGTCTAAAAATGCGACTGTCTTTTGCATATTGATTTTGTACACTGAGACTTTGCCAAAGTCTTTTATCAATGCAAGGAAATTTTTGATAGATTATCTTGGGTTTTCAAGGTATAGGATCATATCGTCAGCGAAGAGAGACCAAGAAACAAATAGATTTATCACAGTGATTTTCTGGGCAAAGGAAGATATGACCTCAAAACAGAAAGTATTATTTATCATTTAAGATAGATTTTTTTCATAATATCTCAAAAAGAAGTATGGTTTCCATACTTAGTGGAGCAAAGCCATGAATTTATCTTTGTCGCCTGCAGATAACATTAATGAAAAGGCAGTAAAAGAATAAAACTATATAAGAAGAAAGAACAGGAGAGGTGATGACATTAGACCGGAGACATTAAGAACATTTTGAAAGCTAAAAAGTAGGAGACTGGCATCTGACTTAACAGAACTGTGAAAGCTGACTCTTAAGTTGGAAAGCCAAAAGAAAAAGAAAGAAAAGAAAAGAAAAGAAACAAACCACTCTGAAGATAAAAATAAAACAAACAAACAAACAACAACAACAAAACCCTCCAGAATTATTCAGGAGTTAGAGGAAGTGGTACATTGCAAATAACAAAAATAAAACAGGAAAAAATAACTGTGAAAGCAGAGGCAATTCAGGGAGAATGATAAAACAAAATAATTATGGGAAAAGAAAACTTTTTGAGGGATAAAGTATTATATTCATAAAATGCTAATTAAAAAGCTAAATACTGAGAGGAAAAAAAGAAAAAAATGAACAGATTTGAAAGTGGTTGTCACTAGAGATCTGGAATCAGGTATTTGAGGGATAGGGTCAGAAGACTGCCGGTTTTGGTTTATTTATTTGTTGTTAAAAATTCTGTAGTACTATCTGATTGCTTAAACTACTTACCCATATTATTAAGTATTCTATTAGATGGTTATTTGGGAGAGACCTTGAATATTATATAGAATGAGTGAAAATAGCTGTCTTAATCTTATTCAAATAGGTAGTCGTGACTTAAAATACAATTTCGATTTTGAGCTCAGATATAGATTCAGTAAATACCTCATATCTTAGGCAAGGTTAGATGGAAGCAAACATGCGGTATTCTAGAAAACAGTGGCAATTAAACATTGTTCTAGTGGTGAAAAAAATACAAATGTCATAGATGCCTTTGAAAAGTTTGAATAAAATTGCTTAATGAGTGTGAATGGAAAATACACATGAGTGGATAAATACTCTACAATAATATTACATAGCATGAAACTATAAATATGTATGTGTACATAAATTGATAAATTATTTTTCTATTATTTCTTCAATGCTCCTGAAATATTATATATTCTATTTGCAAAAACAAACTATTGTTGTATCTTTTCATTAGGATAAAAAGGATTGATTTAAATTTGAGGTCATCTCAAAGGTCTTACATCCAGGATCTGCAAGGAACTCAAATGTGCTGAAAGGAAAAAACAAACAGTCCCATTAAAAAGTGGGCAAAAGACATGAACAGACACTTTTCAAAAGAAGATATAGGGGCAGCCAACAGACACATGAAAAAGTGCTCAGCCTCACTCATCATCAGAGAAATGCACATCAAATCCACATTGAGATACCACCTAACTGCAGTAAGAGTGACTATCATTAATACAACACACAACAGATGCTGGTGAGGATGCGCAGAAAAGGGAATGCTTCTACACTATTGGTGTGAATGCAAACTAGTTCAACCTCTTTGGAAAACAATGCAGTGATTTTGAAAAGAACTAGACCCATATGACCCAGCAATCCCCCTACTGGGAGTATACCCAGAGAAACTCAAATCATTCTACAAAAAAGATACTTGCAGCACTATTCACTATTCACAATAGTACAAACATGGAACCAACCGTGCTGCCCATTGAAACCATACTGGATAAAAAATATGGCACATACATATGATGGACTATTACGTAGCCATAAAGAAGGACAAACATATGAACTTCACAGCAACTTGGATGGACTTAGAGTCTATAATACTCAGTGACTTAACACAGAGAGGAAGAACAGGGTATCACATGTTCTCACACCTAGGCGGACCGTGAATATTTACTGTAATATTGTAAGAAAGGGATTGGCAATAGTGGGATACTGCCAAGGTGGGGGTAGGGGCACAACATCAAAAAGGATACCTGATCTCAAACCAGGCAAAGTGGGGACCAACGGGAGGCCCAAACTTTACCTGTATGACATCCACTTGTATAACTAATCCTGAATTGTACCCCACATCTTTAAATAAAATAAATAAATTTATTAATTAATTAATTTGAGGTAATCTTATATAAGGGCAAATTTGTTAGCTGTTTCCTGAGTTGTTCTCTGAGGGTATTAAGAGTTATCTTTAAAGTTAAGAATTGAGCACTAATTAGTTTCTCTTTCTTTGCCTGTCTTATATGGTCACTGAAAACATACTTAAGTGAAATGCAAGTGTTGTGCTATGTCTCATACTGTCATCTTAATCAAAATTTATGTTTTTCATGATACTCAAAATATTCTGATAAGTAATCTAAGGTCATATACTTAGAAAAAGCTAAAAAGCATCTACTCATTCATTTGAGATTGAAATTGTCTTATACAATTCTCATTGGTAGGCAATTAAGGCAAAAGGAAAGTCTACAGTCTTATTAACTCAGAAGGAAGAAGCTAAGTTTGTGCCATACAATTTTATAATTGAGAATTTAAGTTATAAAAGAAAAAGTACCCAATACATGACATATCTACTGTGTTTTAACGCCATCCAAAATTAATCCCACCCTTTGGCCACATCCCTGACAATGGAGTCTTTCACTCCAATCCTATAATGTTAGCTTGGTGTCCAGGAACATCCCTGAGAGGACAGAAAGGAAACCACTACAGAAATTCCAAATATTTTTTAGGTGCATTACAGCCAACAGTTGAAGACCTTTTGGACATGCTCACTGTTGTGATAGGAAGTATTACTTCATGGTCAGGCTGTGGTGAGATTATGTGTGGAAAACATTAGACTTCCAAAGAATAAAGAAATTTTTTAAAACCCTCCAAAACAACAACAAAACAAAAACCAGATATGAACAAAATAAAATAAAATAAAATCCTTCCTAATAAAGAAAAAATTCTTTGTTGCATTTATCAAAAAGATAATTCTGATGTAGATAACAGTAGTGAAGCTGAATTATTCATTATTTCCAGTTGCTTATAAATGCCACTAGAAGATGTTTAAGTGCATTTAGACAGGAAAGAGGAAGTGCACCTTTTTCTTGTTATTCTTCCTGAAAGAAAAATCATTATCTCTAATCATTTGTGTATGAAATACAATTTGTTAGTTTCCTGTAAATAAATGCATTTCCTTGTTTAATATGGTAGAGAAGAAATTTGGTTTTATTTGCAACTCATTTTAGTATTTTTTGGAATGGAGTGTTAAATTGTAATGAAAAAGAAGTCTTTGTTTTCCTCTGTTTGAGAATTTATTACTGAAAAGTTTTAACGTTTAATTATAAGGGGGGAAATGACCCTCAGAGTTATCTGATCTTTAGTTCATCCTAACAACTATATATGCAAAGAGAAGCAAGACGAGAGACATCCTCTTAGCCTATTCAGGTAGGAACATGAATCAATAAATGTTTATTGAAAATAAGTAAAGTTGCTTTATCTGCCAGCATTATTAAACTGTGTGATAAGATACTCCTGGTGATAAGAAGCATGTACTAACAGCTAACTATTGTTTTCATTTTCCTATTTTTTATGTTCTGATATAAAGCAACATCTATTTCAAAAAATTACTGGGGGAGGAAAGGAGAGAAATTAGGATAGGCTATAAAGGTTGTACAAATCCTAAATGGTGTGATTACAGGGCATGATGGCCACTGAATAGATCCATTAGTCGTAATTGAAGCTGTCAGGAGCCAGTTAAATGGCTGTCTCTGAAGAGGTCACCTTCCACAGATGAGTTGGCCTATGCCTTGTATTAGCCTTGTCAAGAGGTTGAATCCTGACTTATCTGTGCAAACCTTTTTAAAAAATTGACTTAATAGGAATGAAGTAGTAAAGCTCAAAAGTAACAGCATTTTGTACTGGAGTAAAATGCATAATATAAAGGGTGGTTATCACACCAGCCAAACTTTATTGCCTGTCCTGTTCCTAGCCTAATAGGGGTATTCTCCATTTTTCCTTCTGGTTTCACTGATAGCCTCTCTACCTAGCTCTGGGCTGACCTCTATGGACTGCATCAAGGGGGATTCCTTGCCCTCTGACTTCCATTTGAAATCAGTCACTGGGGCGTCCTGTTGAAGACAGGAAATGGAAAAGAAACCTTTTATTTCCTTTCTTTTGGATATTTAATCCCCTGTTGTCTTCCTTTTTGGGGACCACATGTTCCACCTAGGACCACAGCTGGCCTAGCCTAGAGTGAGGAAGGTGAGGCTCTAGAGTGTAAAATTGAAGGAGGTGCTCACTTTCAGAATTGTGAAAGGTCAAAGTCAGCACCTAAGAGAGGGCCTTCTCAGATTTTGATCATTAGGTACTTACATGAACCCTTAAGCACAAACCAAAATATCACAGGGAACAAAAGCCTGAGAGACACCTGGAGAACACCTAGTTATTCTAAATGAATTAAGAATTCTTGGGCACAAAAATATATTCTGGGTAGGATTAGCTATGTAAATTGTGAGGTCCAGTGAAAAAAGAAAATGCAGTGCTCTTATTAAAACATTATTGAAAATGTCAAGAAAGCAAGAAAGCAGAGTATGAAGCAAAGCACAGGGACCATATGAGTGTGGGTCCCTATGTGACTATGCATATCATATGCCCATGAAGCCAGCCCTGATTATGGGATATTTGCAAATGAAATAGTTGATCTTTGAGGAATTGTGAGAACTGGAGAAGTATTAGAAAATAAAGTTAAAAGGTATTTAAAAATTTTGCAAGCCCCGTGATGACAGCACAGGTTTCTTATGCAATCTTTTTTGCCCATAATGTTCATTAAAGCACCTTACACGTAGTAAGAATTTAGCAGCTACAACAATAATAACCAATATTTATTCAACTTTTATTATGGGCCCAAGGTACATAGTATTTATTTGTTAATGGAATAAATAGATAAATAAAATTCAAAAACTGTTAAGGGTTTTACAAGAATGATCTCATTTAATCCTTAATCAACTTTGTGAGAAAAATATCATTATTACCTTCCTTTTACAGATTAAGGAACTGCTGCCTAGAGAGTTAAAGTAATTTGCCCAAGGTTACACAGTTGGTTAACCTCTAAGATTTGTAACCCTATTTCTCCAATTCCAAAGTCTAGCTCATAACTACTCTGCCCATAGTAGGTACATTGAAATAACCAAATAGTTTTTGGGCTATCTTTTGGCATTAATTGAGTTGTACCTCCAACAACTCTGTTAACTTGCTATCAGAAAACTATTATTATTATTTAAAAACTTAAGCATTCCAACTAGTAAATACTAACTGGCTAGGTGGAGTGGTTCATGCCTGTAATCCCAGAGCTTTGGGAGGCTGAGGCAGGAGGATCACTTGAAGCCAGTTTGAGACCAACCTGGGCAACAATGTAAGACCCGTCTTTACAAAAAATTAAAAACTAGCCAGGCATGGTGGTGTGTGCCTGTAGTCCTAGATACTCAGGAAGCTGAGGTGGGCTGATCGGTTAAGCCCAAGAATTTGAGGCTGCAGTGAGTTATGATGGTTCCATTGCACTCCAGCCTGGGTGATAAAGCAAGACCCCATCTCTTATACCTAATCCTGAATTGTACCCACATCTTTAAAAAAGAAAAAAGAAAAAAAGCCGAACTGTATACTAGATTTTGATTGTCTACAGAACATTCCTTAGATAGCTATATTTTCAGTCGTATTTTTTAGTACATTTCTGATCTTCTCTCCCAGGGCAATGACATTTTTATACCACAGATATATGACATATTGTTTCATGGATTCCTACAACCATATGAATGTGTCAGGCTAATTAGAACTCTATAGTCTTATCTTGAAATGTACACTGTGGATAAAATTACATAGATTTAAAAAAATTAGGCTGGGCTCGGTGGCTCAGCCTGTAATCCCAGCACCACTTTGGGAAACTGAGACGAGTGGATTGCCTGAGCCCGAGGGTTCGAGACCAGTCTGGGAAATGGCAAGACCTCGTCTCTACAATAAAATTTTTAAAAATAGCTGGGCGTTGTAGCACGCACCTGTTTTTCCAGCTGCTTGGAAGGCTGAGGTGGAAGGATTGCCGGAAGCCAGCAGGTTGACACTGGGGTGACTGTGAGCAAGCTACTGCACTTCAGCCTGGGTGATGGAGTGAGACTCCAACTCAAAAAAAAAATGTCTACACACCTAAACTCTTGGTGACAAATTTTAAGAGGTAGAAGCCTTCAAATGAAGAAAAAAAAATTCTTCAAAATGAAATATAGGCTGGGCACAGTGGTTTATACCTGTCATCCCAGTGCTTTGGGAAGTTGAGGCGAAAGGATTGCTTGAGCCCAGGAGTTTGAGACCAGCTGGACAACATAGACCAGCTGGAGAACTCATCTATAACAAAAAAAAAAAATTGCCAATCATGGTGGTGTGTGTCTGTAATCCCAGCTACCCAGAAGGATGAGGTGGAAGAATTATCTGAGCTCAGGAGTTTGAGGCTGTGGTGAGTTGTGATTGTGCCACTGCACTCCAGCCTGGGCAACAGAGTAAGATTGTGACGGTTAAAAAAAAAAAAAAAAAAAAAGACTATACCTTAATAATAATGAAAGCAAATTGCAAGTTTCACTTCTCCCATTCTTGTATGGAAGACCCTGTTATCTTGCACCAGTCTTCTAAAATCCCCATTTTAAGAATGGCTTAAGTTGGGCTCGGTGGCTCAGCCTGTAATACCGCGCTTTGGGAGGCTGAGGTGAATGGATTGTCTGAGCCTGCGGGTTCGAGACCCACCTGGGCAACTTGGCGAGACCTCATCTCTACAATAAATCAAAAATTAGCCGGGCATGGTAGCGAGCGCCTGTAGTTCCAGCGACTTGGAAGGCTGAAGCAGAAGGATCACTGAAGCCCAGCAGGTCGAGGCTGCGGTGACCGGGAGCGGCCACTGCACTCCAGTCTGGGCGACAGAGTGAGACTCCAACTCAAAAAAAAAAAATAGAAAGGAACAGAAAAGGGAGACCTAGTTACTCTTCTTTTTTAACCACTTTATTGAGGAATTTGTTGAGATGCATATACTTAAATTGTACAGTTCAGTTCAATTGCTTTTAGTATATTCACTAATATGTGCAACTATCACAGTTATCTAATTTTAAACATTTTTATTACTCCAAAGAGAAACTTTATGCCTCATATGAACCATTCCCTGTCTTAGTCTATATGGGCTGCTATAACAGAATACGTTAGACTGTGTGATTATAAACAACAGAAATTTACTGCTCATAGTTCTGGAGGCTGGGGAGTCCAAGATCAATGTACCAGTAGAGTTGATGTGTGGTGAGGACCCATTTTTTATAGATGGGTCTGTTTCTCATAGACAGTGCCTTCTACGTGTCCTCACATGGCATAAGAAACAAACATGCTTCCTTTAACTTCTTTTATAAAGGCATTGATTCCATTCATGAAGGCTCTGCTCTCATGATATAATTGCCTCCTAAAGTTCCACCTCTAATACATGATATTGGGATTAGATTTCAACATATGAATTTTGGAGAGACACAAATACTCAGACCATAGCCCCTATCTTCTCTCCATTGCCCCTGTGTCTTTAAACCACAAATCTACTTTCTGTCTCTATAGATTTGCCTTTTCTGGACATTTCCTATAAGTGGAATCATACAATATCCATGTGGTAGCATGTATTAGTACTTCCTTCTTTTTATCGCCAAATAATATTCAACTGGATAGCTATACCACATTTTATTTATCCAGTCACCAGTTGATAGATAATTGGGTTGTTTTCACTTTTTTACTATTATGAATAACATTGCTATGAATATTTTAATACAAGCGCTTCTGCAGACTTATATCTTACTTTTTCTTGGATATATAACTATGAGTGGAATTGCTAGGTCATATGGTAACTGTTCCACATTTTGAGGAACTATCAAACTGTTTTTCCACAACAGTGTACCATTTTACACACCCATCAACAATGTGTGAGGGTTCTAATGTCTCTGCATCCTCACCATTTATTATTATTATTTTTTAATTATAGCCATCATAGTAGTATCTAATTGTGATTTTGATCTTCCAGATGGTTATAATGTTGATCATCTCTTTATTTGTTTACTAGCTATTTGTACATTTACTTTGGAGAAATGTCTATTTAAATTATTACTTAATTGTCCTTATTTAATAAAAATTCTTTAATTTAGTTGGATTGTCTTTTTACTATTGAGTTGTAAAAGTTTTTATATATTCCTCTTTACTCTTAATTAGCTTTTTTTTTTAAAGGTAAATGAGCTTAATTAAGACCTAATGCTACCACTTTGGACAGGAAGAGACCCACCGGATCTATCTTTAGTGGCATGTTGGAGTCAGCTTGTCATAAGAGTAAGTTGCTAAAATTTCAAGAACTTTGCAAACTCTTGTGAAATACAACCATTATTAAAAAGCATATTATATGAAATTAAAATTAAATCTTATATTAGAAATAAGGATAATAAATGCTCTAAGTTAATCACTCATTTTTCTATATTGTATTATTACTTTTGCTCTTGAGGTTATTTATCCTAATGTGCATGTATTGTACAAATATACAATTATACAATTGTGTATGACTAAGTACCTTACCCCAGCTCCATGTGGAAATTGACCATGGTAATAGTACTGTATTTATACCATGGAAGTTGGCAAACACTGCAAAAATAAAAGAGCTGAAACCAAAGTAAGTTTCTGAGTGACTCCTTTGTTAGCCAAGTAAGGAAAGCTGCTTACTGGCTGTGAGTTAATTAAATCATGTTTGATGGCAGCAGCTGAAAATAAAAGTTTCCAGAGAAAATAAACTTGTTTCAGATTATTAGCTTTTCAGCGAGAACTATTGTTTGAAGAGTTGAAGACAATGGAAGCACATCAATAGTCAATTAAAAAAACAAGTTAAATGATTTCTAGTGGCTTTTCTGGGCTCTCAATGGGTTGACAGATATTACCAATAGTGCTCAGTTGTTAATTATTTAAGAAGTTAATGCGAAGTTTAAAGTAACTGAAGAATCAGTCTCTATGAATTGTCTGTGTAGAACTATGGGCAAGTATGTTTTCAAAGCTTAGAAAACATTAATTCAATATAATCTGAAGTGGAATCTGCTAAGATGCATTATAACTGATGGTGATAAAAAATATGTTTGGAGCAGAAAAGGTTTAGTTGGGCATATTTGTGAAAATGTGAAATATTTAAGGCCTATTGTTACTCACTGTGCTGTTTATCTGCAGGTAATTTACTTACAGAAAGTGTCTGAATCTATTGTAATTCTGAACCTGCTATTTCAATGGCAAACTTCATTTACTCTGGTAGACTTAATGATCATCAGTTCTGTGAACTTTTGTAAAAATAGAAGCTGAATATCCTGACTTGCTCTACTGCACAAGAATTTGAAGACTTAGCAATTGTAAAGTTTTGTTGCACAAAATTTTTTGAACTTGGGCCTGAGCCTTAATTTTGTGTTGTTGAATGAGAAGATTCTCCCTCAATCAATATTATTGAACACAAATGGCTTTGAAAATTAGCTTTTGCTGCAGACTTATCATATTCCTCCACACGAAATTACAAAACAAACAGGGCTTATATACAAAACTCATATTGCAATAAAGTCATTTTAACAACTAATGTTCAAATCACAAGTAGCGTCAAGCTGTTTAATACACTTCCTGTGTTGTCAAGGTTTTAAAAGGAAGCAAGATCTCCACTCCCACAAAAATCTGCAGAAGATATATTTTCCAAACTTAAACTACAGTGCAAATGGAAAGGAAATTTCTATACATCAAAATCAATTTATTAAAGAAGACAGAGATAAATGAAAAGACATCCTGTGTTCATAGATTGGAATAATTAGTAATATAAAAATGTCCATACTATCATCATGATCTACAGATTCAATGTAATCCTTATCAAAATCTCAATGACATTCTTTACAGAAATAGAAGAAGTAATTTAAAAATTCCTATGGGACCACAAAAGACCCCAAATAGTTAAAGCAATGTTGAACAAAAAGAACAAAGCTGGAGGCATCATACCTGCTGATTTCAAAATATTTGACAATGCTACATTAACCAAGAGTATGGGACTGGCATAAAAAACAGACAGATAAGCCAATGGAACAGAATAGAAAGCCCAGAAATAAATCCACACATCTACAGTCAACTGATCTTCTATAGGAACACATATTGTGGAAAGCACAGTCTCTCTAAAAAACGTTGATGAGAAAACTGGATATCCACATGCAAGGCCATGTGCTGTGGTTCATCCCTGTAATCTCGGCATTTTGGGAGGCCAAGGTGAGAGAATCCCTCAAAATCAGGAGTTCGAGTCCATATGCAGAAGAATGAAATGGTATGTTATCTCACTCCATGTACAAAAATCAACTTAAAATAGAAAAAGATTTAAACATAGACTTAAAACTGTAAAACTACCAGAAGAAAACATAGGAATAAAGCTTCTTGGCATTGGTCTGGGCAATTATATTTTGACTATAACTCCAAATGCAGAGGCAACAAAAGCATAAACAGACAAGTGGGTCTGCATCAAACTAAAAACCTTCTGCACAGCAAAGGACATGTTCAGGAGAGTGAAGAGGCAACATCCAGAATGGGAGAATATTTGCAAGTCATATATCTGATAAGGGATTAGTACCAAAAATACATAAGAATCTCAGACAACTTAATAGCAAATAAACAAATAACCTGATTTAATAATAGGCTAAGGCCCAGTGCAGTGGTTCACACCTGTAATTCCAGGGCTTTGGGAGGCCAAGGCAGGAGGGTTCTTTTTTTTAAAGATGTAGGGTACAATTCAGGGTTAGGCATACAAATGTTCATTATGCAGGTACCCTACATAATGTTGATGAGGTATGTCTCTCCTTCCCCTGGCAGTTTCCCACTACTGCTAATCCTTTTCTTACAGTATAATAATAATTGTTCAAGGTCTGCTTATGAGTGAGAACACATGGTACTCTGTTCTTTGTGTCTGTGATAGATCACTGAGTATGATAGATTCTAAATTCATCCAAGTTGCTGGGAAGTACATATGTTTGTCCTTCTTTATGGCTGCATAATATTCCATTGTGTATATGTACCACATTTCTTTTTATCCAGTCCAGCTTCAATGGGCAGCATGGTTGGTTCCATGTTTTGCTATTGTGAATAGAGCTGCAAGAAATATGTGTGTGCAGGTATCTTTTTTGTAAAATTATTTGAGTTCCTTCGGGTATATTCCTAATAGGGGAATTGCTGGGTCATATGGAAGGTCAATTTCTAGTTCTTTCAGAAATCGCAACTCTATCTTCCAAAGATGTTGCACTAGTTTGCTTTCCCACCAGCAGTGTAGAAGCATTCCTTTTTCTCTGCTTCCTTGCCAGCATCTGTTGTTGTTTGTTTTATTAATGATGGCCATTCTTACTGGGGATAGGTGGTATCTCAATGTGGTTTTGATTTGCATTTCTCTGATGATGAGTGAGGCTGAGCACTTTTTCATGTGTCTGTTGGCTGCCTGTATATCTTCTTTTGAGAAGCGTCTATTCATGTCTTTTGCCCACTTTTTAATTGACTGTTTTTTTCTTTTCAGCACATTTTTGTTCCTTGTAGATCCTAGATGCTAGACCTTTGTCATATATACATTTGGCAAATATTGTTTCCCATTCTGTGGGCATCTCCCTGCTCTCTTGATGGTTTCATTGGCTTTGCAGAAGCTTGTCAGTTTGATGAGGTCCCACCTATCTTATTTTTTATGGTATGGGTACTAAGGGTTTTGATCAGGAATTGGTTGCCAGTTCCAATTTTCATAAGGATGTCTCCTGCATTTTATAGCTCGAGGTTTTACGTTTAGGTCTTTGATCCATTTGGAGTTAAATTTTGTGTATGGTGATAGGTAGGAGTCCTGTTTCAATCTTCTGCATATGATCAGTCAGTTTTCCCAGCACCATTTACTGAATAGGTTCTCCTCTCCCCAGTGAACAAGACAAGGCTGCCCATTCTCATCCCTCTTGTTCAACATTGTGTTGGAAGTCCTAGGTAGGCAATTAGACACGAGAAGAAAATCAGGGGTATCCAAATAGGAAAAGAGGAAGTCGTGTTATCCCTCTTTGCTGATGATATGATCCTATACCTTGAAAATCCAAAATAATCTGTCAAAAACATGCTTGCACTGATCAAGGACTTTGGCAAAGTCTCAGGGTACAAAATAAATGTGCAAAAGACAGTTGCATTCTTTTTTTTTTTTTTTTGAGTTGGAGTCTCACTCTGACGCCCAGACTGGAGTGCAGTGGCTGCTCCTGGCCACCGCAGCCTCGACCTGCTGGGCTCCGGCGATCCTTCCGCCTCAGCCTTCCAAGTAGCCAGAACCACAGGCATGCACTTCCACATCCGGCTAATTTTTTGATTTATTGTAGAGATGAGGTCTCGCCAAGTTGCCCAGGCAGGTCGACAGTTGCATTCTTATACACCAACAACAAGCAGGCAAAGAACCAAATAAAAGGCATAATCCCATCCACAATAGCCACAAAAAAAAAAAAAAAAGAAATACCTCGACATCTTCCTAACCAGAGAAGTGAAAGACCTTTACAATGAGAACTGCAAAACACTGCTCAAAGAAATCCAAGAAAACACAAACAAATGGAAATATATTCCATGCTCAAGGATTGGAAGAAGGAGCATTGTTAAAAAATCCATCCTATCGAAGGCAATCTACAGATTCAACACAATACCCATTAAGTTACCAACATAATTCTTCTCAGACCTGGAAATGACAATACAGAAATTCATATGGAAACATAATTGACCACGAATAGCTAAGACAATCCTTAGCAAAAGAAACAGGAGGTATCACACTTCCAGACTTCAAACTTTACTATAAGCCTACAGCAATCAAAATAGCCTGGTACTGGTACAAGAACAGGCATATAGACCAATGGAATAGGATAGAGATTCGGGGAGCAAAGCCTCAATTTCTCAACCAACTCGTCTTTGACAAAGTCTCCAACAACAACCACTGGGCAGGAGGATTCTTGAGGCTAGGATTTTGAGACCAATCTGGGCAAAATTTTTAAAAAAGTTTAGCTGGGCATGGTAGTCCCCACCTGTAGTCCCAGCTACTTAGGAGGCTGAGGTGGGAGGATTGCTTGAGCCCAGGAGTGCAAGGTTACAGTGAGCAGTGACCACTCCACAGTACTCCAGCTTGGGTAACAGAGAGTCTGACTCTTAAAAAAATAAAAAGGCCAAGGACCAGAATAGACATTTCTCCAAAGAAGACATACAAAGGGCCAAAGGTATATGAAAAAAATGCTCAACATCACTGATCACCAAGGAAATTAAAAGCCACAGTGAGATATAACCTCATACCTATTACATACCCATTACAAAAGGCAACAAGTGTTATTGAGGAAGTGGAGAAAAGGAAACTCTTGTGCACTGTTGGTGGGAGTATAAATTGGTAAAGCTTCTGACTCACGCCTGTAATCCTGTTACTTGGGAGGTTGAGGCACAAGGATTGCTTGAACCCATGAACTGAAGACCAGTCTAGGCAACATAGTGAGACTTCTTCTCTGCAAAAACAAACAAACAAAACAACAACAACAGCAACAACAAAAACCGCAACAAAATACACAAACAAACAAAAAAACCTAGCTGGGCATGGTGGCACATGCCTATAGTCATAGGAAGGAAATTAAAAGCCACAGTGAGATATAACCTCATACCTATTACATACCCATTACAAAAGGCAACAAGTGTTGTTGAGGAAGTAGAGAAAAGGTGAGGCTTGGTGAGGCTGAGGAGGAAGGATAGCCTAAGCCCAAAAGGTCAAGGGGGCAATGAGCTGTGATCATGCCACTGCACTCCAGCCTGGGCATGGTGAAACACTGACTTAAAAATAAAATAAGCTGGACGCAGTGGCTCAAGTCTGTGATCCCAGCACTTTGGGAGGCTGAGGGGAGAGGATTGCCTGAGCCTGTGGGTTCAAGACCAGTCTAGGCAACATGGTGAGAACTCTTCTCTAAAATAAATCAAAAAATTAGCCGGGTGTGGTAGTGTACACCTATAGTTCCGGCTACTTGGAAGGCTGAGGCAGAGGGATCATCGTAGCCCAGCAGGTTGACGCTGGGGTGGCCGTGAGCATGCCACTGCACTTCAGCCTGGTCGACCGAGTGAGACTCCAACATAAAATAATAAAATAAAATAAAATAAATTGGTAGAACTTTTATGGAAAATAGTATGGAGGTTTCTCAAAAAATTAAAAATAGAACTAGAACTATCTTCTGATACAGCAATCACACTTTTGGGTATATATCCCAAGGAAATGAAATCAGCTTCTCAAAGTGATATATGTACTCCTGTGTTCATGGCAGCATTAGCCATAGCCAAGATACAAAATGAAGACAACCTAGGTGTTCATTGAAGGGTAAATGGATAAAGAAAAAGCATACACACACACACACACACACACACACACACACACACACATATATCTCCTTTATTTTATTGAATTCTCTCAATACCTCCCAAGAATTAAAAGAATTATACTGGGTAGGACAAAAATAGACTTAAGGCAAATTTACTCTCTTGTCCATATTAGGAAAAAATAATAGCTGACCACTAACTTAGCTCAATCACGTTCTATGTCCTGGGAATGGAAATATTGCTGAGTCAAATAAATACTGGGATTATTTTAACATGCAAATCCTTTGAAATAATGCATCTTAATATAAGTAAGAACCTGATACTATCTTATTATTAAGACATATGATCAGTTACAGTTATTAGAGATACATGACCACATCATCCCTATTGCCTTAGCTGACTGATAATGAATAAATCACCAGGCATTTGAATGACACCATCCTGGACCAGCCAAGCTTCAAGCTGACTGCAGACATGCAAATCGACCCAGGAAGGACCAGCAAAGCCAACCTAGCTGCCTAGGCAACCCATGGGATTCTGAGAATGAATAAATGTTTGTGTTTTTAAGTGACTGACTACATTTTGGGGTGGTTGTTACACATCAAAAGCTAAATGTTATAGATGATCAAGGTAAATGTGCCAGATAGCTTCTTTTTGCCCTTTACTCTGCTCCAGGAGACTGACCTATATGAACTGCACCATAGGCTTGCCTTGCTTTTGAAGATTAGGAGGAGACCGAGGAAGGTCAAGATATTGATTTCCTGACCTTCCTCCCTGTAGTATCACTGTGTTACTTGACCAGTGTCCCAGTTCCTGTCAGGTAGTCCTATGTACCCAGCTTCTCTGTGCTTGGTAAATATTCTCTCCCCTTGCCCCTTCTTGTTTAGGGGTGGTGTGGGGGCTCCGATGTTACTGAGACTCTCTTGTGATCTTTTTAATCCCTGCCCACACCTCTGTTTTGTGTGTGTGTACGTGTTGTTGTGGTTGTTGCTGTTTTGAGTCAAGGTCTCACTCTGTCACCCAGGCTGGAGTGCAGTGACATAATCATGGGTTACCACAGACTTGACCTCTTGGGCTCAGGCGATCCCTCCATCTCAGTCTCCTGAGTGGCTAGGACTACAGGCACACACCACCATGCCTGGCTAATCCTTAAACATTTTTTATAGAGTTCTCACTATGTTGTCCGGCTGTTCTCAAACTCCTAGGCTCAAGCAATCCTCCTGCCTTGGCCTCCCAAAGTGCTGGGATTACAGGTGTTAGCCACCACACCCAGCCTCCTCTGTTGATAGTCTTTTATTACATTTTCTTCCCATTTTCCTAACGTGATTGTGCTATTTTCTGCTGGGACCCTGACTGATAGAGTAGGCCATATGCAGAAGGTAACATCTCAGCAAAGACTTGAGTGATTTGATGGGACGAGTCATAAAGATATCTGGGGGAAGTGCCAGGGTCTTGCAGTAGTGAGGAGACAGGGTGGACAGGGTGATTTTAGTGGAGTGAGCTGGGGAGAAGTGTAGAAGACAAGATCAAAGAGGTAGAAGGTGTGTGTGTGTGTGTGTGTGTGTGTGTGTGTGTGTGTGTGTGTGTGTGTGTGTTTGGGCTGGAGGTACGTGGTGCATGGGAGGGAGATCATGTGGTCACGTGTGACCTTGATGGCCTTTGTAAGGACTTTGGCTTTTACTCTGAAAGAAATGGGGTGTCCTTGGAGCCACATACTCACATCTAATTAAATCTAACAAGATTGCTTCTATTATGTGTCGACAGTGGAGCTCTGTGATTCAGTACTGACTCTCCCAGTCTTGTGCCTAATGATGAATGCGTGGGCGTGTGGAGCCAGCCCAGCATGCTTGGGCCTGAGTTCAAGGCTTTGTGTCTCTCCTGATGCTGTGGGTGACATGACCTTCCTTGTGGTACAGGATTCAGACTACAGTGTCTTTTTTTTGTTAGCATATTCTTTTCAGTTCTGTTAATGATTTGGGAGTGGACACATTTTTCTTACTCTTTCTTTTTTTGTTGTTGTTAAAGTCAATAGGCCCTTCTATACTGACTTCAAAAAGTGTACTTATCTAAAGGGTCTTGTACAATAGAGAACTGCTTAACTACTTCAGTGGAAATAATACAAGGAGATGAACAGCGAAATGCTATCTGCCTGCCTACCTTAAAGACCTTGGTGTGTCTCAGATATTTAAAAGGGAAATAGTTTGTTTGCATGTATAATATTCAGAAAAAATAATATAGATTTCATGTGCTTTAATCCTTTAATTGAGATTTCCATTTGACCTGGGTCTTCTGGTATTATGTCTAGGTCACCCTCTACAGGTTATATGAATGAAGTTGATTCTCCTCTCGAAAACCCCATGAGGGCCTACCCTCTTTGCTATTTCTCACAAATTCTCTCCAGGCTGAAAATCAGTGAGCCACTTGTGAAGGGCTCCAAAATATCCAATCAAAATTTAACTACAAATTGTAGCCAATTCCTTCAGGCTCCATTCTTTGCTTTCAGCTCAGAAGAAAAGCAAGCTATTTAGCTAGTAAGATTAATTAAACAGGCAGAACCCTTTTCCTCTTGGCAACATAGGTGACCTATTAGAACTTATTTTAATATTTGTAGTCCGGACTTCACCTTAATTTCTTTTAAAATTTGTTATTATTATTAAACATTTTTCTAGTCCAGTACAAAAAATTGGCTGCTTTAGTGGGCACGCAGTAGAAAGAAGACTGGACCAAGAGTCAGGAAACCAGAGTTTTATTCCTTTTTCTGACATGTGTTAGCCACATACCTTGAAGATGACCTTTGGCCTTCTGGAATATTAGTTTTCCTTTCTAATGAAAATGGCAGGGTTAAAGTAAATTAGTGAAACAAAAAAAAAAATTTGGGATCCAACATAAGGCTTTAAGGTCATTAAAATAAAATTCTGAACAACTATAACCTACTAATTATCATTTCATATGAGAGAACATTTAAAATAAAAAAGTATACTCTCAGAAAAATGACAGTACTTTAAGTTGAATAAATTCATTTTTATGAAAACTTAATACATTGTCCTTTTTAAAAATTTCAGCAGCTTTCAGTGAAAACTTTGTCATGGACTAGCAACTACTGAAATCCTTTATGGTTCTAAAAATATATCCCTGTAGTCTTGTCTAAATAAATCTGGTGGCCTGGTGGCTGCTGATTTGTTCTCCAGGATGAGCTGGCTCCATGAAGCTCTGGGATATGTTTTTCATCTCAGTATCTCCCATGCCTAGCACAGTGCCTGGTATAGCAATAGATTAAATAAATTAAAAGGTGAAATGACCCCTGCTGTACTGCAGTTACTAAATGGAAAGGCATATACCCAAGGAAGAAAGGGTGAGCCCTTGGACTTTCAGCTTAGTCCAAGATCTGCAACAAACAATTCTAGGACTTAATTTTAACAACCTAAGTTCCTTGATCTTGCCCCAAATCTGAATCTAGGTAGATGTCTACTATGTCCTGATTATTTATGTCTTCTCCCCAAATCCTTATGTTGAAACTAGCGTTCAATGCAACAGTATTAAGAGGTGGGGCTAAAAAAGGCCTGAGGGAGCTTGTTTGCCCCTTCCACCATGTGAGGACACATAGAAGGCATCCCACCTGTGAGGACCAGGTCCTCACCAGACACCAAATCTGCTGGCACCTCCTCAGCCTCCAGAACTGTGAGAAATACATTTCTATTGTTTAATTACTTGGTCTAAGGTATTTTTGTTATGGCATCCTGAACAGACTAAGACAATTCTTAGTGGACATTTCCCTATGTGCTCTTAAAACCAGGCTTTCTTAAGTGGGCATTCCCCTATGCCCACTTTCTTAAGTGGGCATTTCTTAAGTGGGCATTTCCCTATGTCCTCTTAAAACCAGGCTTTCTATAACAGAGGAAATACATTTATTCATTGAGAGCCAGAGTGCCTGGATTCAAATTTTGGCTTGGCCATTAGCTAGGTGCATGACTTTGGTTCAAGCTGCTTCCTTATTTGTAAAATGCAGGTAAGAACTGTACCTGCCTCATAAAATTGTTCTGTAGATAATTGAATTGATATACTTAAAACAGTGCTGTTCACATAGTAATATGTTTAATTACAGTTTTGACTAATGAGCCTCAAGAAATGCGAGAATAGAAGAAGAAAAAAATTTAAAGTACTGATGCATTTGGAGAATATCATCAAGGTCCATAATATCAAAATGGTAATTCTAACCTTATAAAATGTCTTTTTCCCAAAGGATAACCGAGGTTGACTATATAAGCAGGTGCAAATTGATTTAGATAATTCTTACAGAATGAAGCATCACAGGTTATTGGGAAAACTGATGATGGTCCTTGGTATATAATTATTTTTCGTAGGTGCAGGGAACCAAATCCTTCCTACAAATGGGGAGAAGAACTTCTTGTCAATACATTAAAGTGACCTTGGAAACAGAAAAATACGAATGTCCAGGCCTGGCAGCTGAGATATTAAATTAAAATCTCCAGAGATGGGGCCCAGGCACTGCGTGTGTGTGTGTGTGTGTGTGTGTGTGTGTTCTGTTATTTTTTTAAAGCTTCTCTAGTTCTTCTAAAGATGTCCCAGGGTTAAAAACAGCTGGGTAAGTCCGATTCTGTAGAACAACTTGCTCTTAACTCTTTTTCATCTCGTATGGAATTTCCGCTTCCATCCACAAGCACAATTCCACTCCCTCATAACCCTCTCTTCTCATTTTTTTCCGCTGCCTCTTTCAGCTTCTGTTTCGTTGGACTGGCAGTGTGTTACAGCCTTCCCACACGGGAGCACACCCCCTCCTCGGGAGAAAATACAAGTTTATCAGTCAATATGTAACAGACAAAAATAACAATAATAGTAAAATGGCTTGCGCCAGTTCTCCCCAAATTACATCAGCAGAGACATCTGGGCTAGAACGTCCTCACTGCTACCCAACAAGTGGCTGTACCCGAGTAGCATGGAGAGCTGCAGTGTTCTGTGTTGGCCAAGTGAAGTAAAGAGACCAGACCTTTCCTACAAGGAAAAGACCAAAGCTCTCTTCGCAGCAAGTCGGATGCCCTGGTTTACATTTTCTGAATCCTTAAATGTTATCTGTACTATTTCACCACCCCGCCCCCCCGGAAAACCAATACCAAGAAGCTGCTTTGCATCGTCTAAAGCTGCATAGGGGCAAGCTGCCAACAGGACTACCCGGACACGCTGCAGTGGCATCTCTAGGCAGGTTCCTTTCATCTGCCTTCCCTTGGGCTAACTCCTCACTGCGGCGCTGCCCCCGGCCAGCACCAGCGCGCGCGCAGCCCTCCCGCACCCCCGCGGCGGCGGAGGCTGGCTCTTCCGCCCACGCCGCCTTCCAGCCGCAGTGCGCGGCCTCGGCCCCGGACGCGCGTGCGCGCGGGCGGGGGGGGGGCGGGCCGAAGCCGAAGGAGGCGGGGCGGACCCTCGAGGCCTACTGCCCATTGGCTCTCTCCCGTAGTCCCCGCCCCCGGGCGTTCGAGGCGGCGGGGCGGGCCACGTCAGGCAGCCGGCGCTGGGCTGAGCTTGTGGCAGAAGGGAGGTAAGCCGTGCGTGGTGGCGGTCGGCGGGCC
>NW_007232351.1:39869-113816 GCF_000164805.1 Carlito syrichta
CGCGTCGCTGCGAGGGGCGGCTGGGAAGAGGGCAGAACCTGAGGTGTGCCCTGGTCCTGACCTGTCTGGGTTCCGAACTTCTGGAGGACTGGGCCTGCTGCGGTTCGAGAGCTGCAGGACGCCTGGGCGGGGCTGGCCGCGGTGCCTGCGGTGGGACTCAGTGGGATCCTGACTCGGAAGCCTGTCGGCGCGAGCCTTGCACACTTACCTGCAGCAGGTTGCTGTCGTCCCACTCTCCCTTGGCCGATTTCTTGGTCCAGGGTAGAGCAGGGCTTCCGGCTGTGACCTGCCTGGCCTGGGGTGACCGTCTCCTCCATTCCCTGTGCCTCACTCAGATCATGTCCTCTTTACTACAAAGGCTTATGGCTGAGCAGGGCCTGGGTTCAGACCTGGCTCTCTGGCTCTGTCCTCACTTGCGGGAATTAACCCGAAGAAAGAGTGTATGCCTCTTTATTGAAAGGTCCGCGACGGCTTTGTGGAGATGTGCAGTTGTGTTCCACCTACTCTTCATGAGTTTTGATTTCGGCTGTGGCGTCCTGATCCCTCAGTTTGGTTTCTGAATTTGGAGCTTTTGAAATCAATGCAGTCATCCTGTCAGTTATCATGTAGTCATTCAGTCATCCATTCCAAACTTTTTGGATGGCTTCCCTGTGGTCAGGGTCTTAAATTAGATTCTAGAGTCGGCATTCCCTGCGTTTTCTTCCAGTTTGTATGCCAGCTTTATTGTTTGGATTTGAGATGGAGTTTTTTTTTTTTTTTTTTAATTTTTAATTTTTTTATTGATGGTTTACTTTTAGGTTCTAGATTTAAGTATAGAAGCTTATGACCCCATTTCATAAGATTGGGCTGTCCTGGGATTTTATTCACTTTTGCTTGCTTTCTCCTCCAATACGCCTTAAATTATGGTGACCCTGAGGGGTAATCCTGCTAACTGTACCTGTAATGACTTCAGGTCTCAGTGGCCTATCTGTGAAGTGAGGGGTTGGGATTAAACGTATTCTGTAATTTTGAGATGTTTAAGGAAAGTAGGGGTAGGTGCCATGTTTATTGATCGGTATTACTGGTTAGGAAATGGCTATTTAAAAAACACAGGATGTATTTTATGATTATATGTTTTACTGTTTCAGTGAGCATTGTATCTGTCCACATTCACTTTTTGGCTAGCAAGCAAATGCATGTTGACAGTTTAGGTTCACATCCAATTTCTGCATAGACAGCACTATGACTCATCTAAATTTTGAAATGTAATAATCATGAGCTCTTTAATGTTACATATAAAGGCATGAGAGAGAAGCAATTGCATAAGAATACAATTTTCAAAGCATTTTGATTTGTTTTGGTAGATTAGTGGTAAAATCGCTGCTTTGATTATTTCCTTACTTGTTTAATGTTAGGTAGTTACCATTGCTTGGCTAATGACTATGAATATTATGTCTATTTTAACATTTATTAACCTAAAATTTACTGAATTTTAATTGATTATTGCCTCCAGCTGATGCCTGATGATCACAAGGTGAATAAACCGTTAGTTTGAGATAAAAATTCCCATAGATGTAACAAGTTTTTCATTTGTTGATTGGTTCATGGTACTTACCAGTAGATCTTTTGGCCTTTTTCAGGATGTAAAATGTTGTGTAAAACTGTTCTTCTAAGACATAATAGTCATAGCTTCATGATGCATTTTGGGTATTGTCTGTAAACCATTGGTTGAATTAAATTGTGTATATATCACTATTAGGGGTCTGGGAAATTTAAGAAAACATAACTTTTCAAAATTTTGCTTTTGCCAGATCTTTCAGTTCTTGAAATGAACCTGATCAAGATGAGAAGTTTAAGGGGAAAAAATTAAGAGCTCAAAAAAAAAAAAAAAAAAAAAGGTGGAGTCTTTTCTAGAATAAAATTCTAGGGAAAATTTCTGAGTTTACAGACATGAACCACTGTACCCAGCCTTAAAAATCATGAATTTTTAAGCATTGTAAAAATAATGAAATTTTAATTGTAATAAAATTACAATTATAGCTATATTTGGAGGAATATATAAAGAAATAATAGTGCCAGGATTATTGGTGGGTCTAGCCAAACTTGATCTTAATTAGTATTTCTTGATTTACAGCAATAAACTTGGTTTAGCTACAAAAAGAAAATTAGAGTGATAATTTAAACTTTGATCAAGTGGGTAGTACATGTTTCTTTAGTAGAAGTGAAATCTACTGTAGATCTAGAGATGTATGGTATAATAAAATGTGGTATAGTTATATAAATATATCAGTCTGATTCACAGTTACTAATAAGTTGGATGGAGATTGTGTGTGATGAGAAGCAAGATTTGCTAAGCTGATGACAAAGGATGTTTGTCGATTTTTCCTGATTTAAATGATTGGAAACAAATTTTTAAGTGATGTGGAAGATCCCATTTATTTTCAAACAGTAGGGTGAAATGTAGTTTCTATAAATTGGATCCCCCAAGTACTTCTAACTTCATTGTTTTTTTAACCTATTCAAGTCACATTGGAGGTAATAAAATTGCATTTATGATTTTTAAGACTGGGTGCAGTGGCTCAGGCCTGTAATCTCAGCACTTTGGTAGGCTGAGGTGGGAGGATCACTTGAGGCCAGCAGTTCGAGACCAGCTTGGGCAACATAGCGAAACCCTGTCCCTACAAAAATAAAATTAAAAAATTATCTGAGTGTGGTGGTGCAGGCCTGTAATCCTGCCTACTCAGTCGTTCCTACTGAGGCAGGAAGATTGCTTGAGCCCAGGAGTTCAAGGCTGCAATGAGCTGTGGCCATGCCACTGCACTCCAGCCAGGATAACAGAGGGAGACCCAGTTTCTTAAAAAATTTGAAAAGGAAAAATATGTTTAAAATTTTTGAAAAATTTATCTTGTCTTTTATTTAATTAGCCTGAGTTACTTTAATTTTATGTATTTTGAAGATATTTCAAAAGCTTTGACTTTAAGTGTTGTACAGTATTTCATTTTTCTTTATAAGGAGACATTTCTTTAGGCCAAAGGAAGTTAAAAATTCAAAGTAAATGAATGGCCAGTTTGTTGTTATTATTTATTTAAAGCTTCATCTTTTCACATGCCTAGGGACCAATGACGTATTCTACCCAGATTCCTAAGCTGAAGATTTTAGTTCTTTTTAGTGCATTAAAATATATCTTCTAACCTCTTTTTGGTTGGATGAATGACTGCTTGCTAATTTGGCTGAGAAGCATGTTGAACAAATGTTATACAGTAATTGTGAGTGTAGTAACTGTAGTTTTGTTATGAGAGTTTCTGGCTGCTGGGGTGTCCCTTTCCCTTCTCTCTTGGCACATCTCCTTTGACTTACCTGTTTTCAAAATATGTTTTACTCTCACAATCATTGAGCATGTTGGTTTATGTAACCAAACCTTCAGGTTTTAGCATATGCTTTTCAGATATACACATGGGGGAAAAAGGAGGAACCTTTTTGTTAAAGTTGTCTTGAATTGTTGAAACATTTAAGTAAATGGAATTTTTGAAGAGTCAGAGGTAGTACAGATATTGTATTCATTATTTATTCTTTCATTTGACCAAGACTGCAATTGCTTTGATCTCAGCTCCCTAACTTTTCTTCAAGGAACTTACAGTATTGCATGGACACCATCAATAAGGCCAAAATACAATGAGATAAATATTATAATTAATTGTTTGCATAATACAGTGGAGAAGTGTGTGAGGTTTGAGGAGATTCAGAGAAAGCTTTATGGAGGAATTTTTGTCTAAACTGAAGCTGAAAGTGAGTAGGAATTAGTTGGTGAGGATGGAGATAAGACATTCCAGGCACAAGAAAGCAGTAAGAACAAATGGACAAATTAGAGACAGAATATAGATCCTTAATGTGTTAAAATGGAGAAAAGAGAGATGAGGTTTAATAAGTAAACAAAGGCCAAATAATGAAAAGCTGTCTTCTCCATCATATTAACCATTTTGAACTTTATCCTTGAGGCTGTGGCGATCTATGGGTAATAGATTTTACGTGGAAGAAAATTTAAGATCAATTTTGTGAGGCAATGTGAAGAATGAATTGTAGTAGAGTAAGACAGAAATGTCCATTAGGGAGCTGTTTTTGTGTGTGTGTGAAGGCAAAATATGGTAGAGCTCCTCAAATGCAGTGGGGATTAGATAATAGGATGGATTCAATATATATTAAGGTGATTGAGTTGGTGGCCAGTTGGATGTGGGGGATGAGAAAGAAGTGGAGTCAGGGATACTGTCCAGGTTTATGGCTTCCCAAGATATGAATCACATGAGGAATATCTTATTGTGTGGGGAGAATTAGATCAGTTGTGGACATGACTTTGGGTCACACAATTGGTGCTGTTTAGTGGGCATTTGACTTCTTTGGTTTGGAGATGAGAGGATTCTAGGCTGAAGATAGATATTAGGATGTTTTCGTCTTATAGGTAGTTAAAAGCAGTGTGAGAATGGATGAGATGCCTAAGGGAGAGTTAGTGGAATAAGAAAGAATAAAAGAGAAGGGAAACTCTGGGAACTAGTATCATACAGGAAAGATGATTCAATAAAAAAGCCTGAGAAGGAACAGTGGATCTCTAGGGGATAAGGGTGGAGAGAATTAGAGGAGAGACTGGTCAAGTGTCAAATGCTATAGGAAATGGGAGGGAGAGCTGACTAGAGATTTTAGGAGGGTTTGTCAGATAAGCAAGGATCATTAATTTGTAATAACATTAGTTTATACAATTGTGTGACTTTTGCCCATGAAATTCAGTTGATCCAGAGAAGATGAATAGTTGGATTGATGCAGTATTTGGATTTTGTTATGTGCACATGGTAAAAATGCAGAGGGATTCAAAAAATTATAATATATATATATATTTTCTGAGTCGGAGTCTCATTCCGTCGCTCAGACTGAAGTGCAGTGCCATGCTCAAGGCCACCGTAGCCTTGGCCTGCTGGGCTCAGACAATCCTTCTGTCTCAGCCTTCCAAGTAGCTGGAACCACAGGCACATGCCACCACGCCCAGCTAATTTTTTGATTTATTGTAGAGACGAGGTCTTACAAGTTGCCCAGTCTGGTCTCGAACCCCTGGGCTCAGTTAATCCTCTCCACTTCCCAGTGTGCTGGGATTACAGGTGTGAGCCACTGCATCCGGCCTAGGAATTCAAAATATTGGCAAGAAAGTACTTAAAGTGATGGAATGTGAGGTTTAGACTGGATAGGGATGGCAATGAAGCCAGGAGAAGGCTGAAAGATTGAGAGAAAGTCATTGGTTCAAGGGATTAAAAGTCTGGGTGAAGTAAATATATAAGTGTTTGCAGGTAAAAGGGAGAGAGCCAAAAAGAAATACTCTGTGGTCAGAGTAGAATAGTGGAACTTAAGATTTTAGGGCGCTAGTGGAGTGTAGGGCTTGGTAGTGGATGTAGTTGGCTGAAAAGGAGGTGTTCAAGAACAGTGAGACTAGTAGTGCATTGGGTGAATAACTTACCTAGACATTGGCTCCAGAAGACTGTGGTGCCCAGGATGGAGAACTCGACTATGATCCTAGTTTCTGAAGTCTTAGATTGCTTATGGTAGCCATCGGTTATGTATGAGAGAAGAAGATACTTGGATTTTATGCTCTTAAAGGTATGGGCGATCCAGGGTATGGAAACATTCTTCTGGGTCTTGTAGCTTGGAGGGATGATTAGACTTTCACTGATGCGGGCCACCAAAAAAGGAGAGTTTAGTTTTTGTTAGGCCTAGGAGGTAGGGGAAGCATCTAATGAAGAGGCTGAAGTTTTGAGAAAGCTTGTTGATTATTGTATCAGAGTGTAAAAGGTTTCGAGGAAGGGAGAGAGACTGCTTAGTGGAGAGGAAGGCAGATTAGAAAGAGGTTAGATCTGGGTGTAAGGGGATAGCTTTTCTAAAGCATATGGCTAGCTTTGAAGTTCCAGATAGTTTGGACTTCAAATTTTGATGCAGATTCCTGTTGTCAACTTTACCCATCAAGTCATTATAGTTTCTATTAGAGTAGGACAGTTGGTATAGTACTGTTTCTAGGTTTAAAAAAAAATTGTATGTCTCCAGTGAATGTGTTATCTGTCAGAGAAAGAATGGGCAGTGTCTTCTTTGCTTTTATATACCTCCTCTTGACTTTGAACTCTCAAAATTCTTTGGCAAATACATTTCATCATGTATGCCAACTCTCTTCTATTGGTAGGATGCGCGGAAGGTTATGTTGAGTATTTTTAGGTCAGTTCTGGGCTCAGAGGTGGTGTAAAAATGCATTGATACATATGACATTTTCTATGGCTGTGAGAGATGGGCATATCTGCATACCCTCTGATTTCCTTCCTGTTATTTTTGGACCTAGAGTCTCAGTGAACAGTCTCTGTGTTTCTAAGGATAACTCTTCACTCATGTACTGGGTCCCATTTCTTTCACCTTTTCAAAGATTTGACTCCAAAATTTCTCTCTTCTGCTTACTGCATTTTCACTCATTGTGGGGCTATTCCCTTCAGTATACAAACATGCTGTTGTTTTCCCTATATTAAAATAATATCTCTTAGTTGGGTGCAGTGGTATATGCCTATAGTCTCAGCTACTTGGGAGGCTGAAGCTGGAGGATCCCTTTGAGCCTAGGAGTTCAAGGCCAGCCTGGGAAACATAGTGAGACCCTTTCTCTAAAATACTGCTAATACTACTACTAATAAACTCTTGACCCCGTTTCTCTTTTAACCCACTGCACAATTTCTTTGTTCCTCTTTATGACAAAACTGTACTCATGTTCAGTTACTTTCCTTCTGTTCTTTCTTAAACCACTTTAAACGGGCTTTCTTCCTCACCTTTCTAAAAAATTTCTCTCATCAAAGTCGCTATTGACTTTCATTTTACAAAGTCCAAAGGTCAGTTCATAATCCTTATCTCTTAGTTGACCTATGAGGCAGTTAATAACTTTCTGGTTCTTAAAATAATTTCGTCCCTTATTTTCAAATATGCCACAATTCCTGGTTTTCCTCCTACCCCATTTTCCCATTTAGACTCCTATACTGGTTCTTTCTTATCTACCTGATGAGAGTGCTCTTAATATTGGAGTGCTCCAGGACTTACTTATTAGACCTTACATTCCTTGATTATATCATTCAATCTTTAAATACTAATGCTTCCCTATTAGCTCCCAAATTTATATTTTCAGTCTGAGTGTCCTCCTTTGAATTCTGGACTCCATTATTTAATGCCTACTCAGCATTTTCTATTTGAATGACTAATAGATATCTCAAATTCAACTCCTAATTTCCTCTTTTACCTGCTTCAGCTATAGTCTTTTAAGTTTCAATTAGTGGAAACACCATCCTTTCTGTGACTCAAGCCAAAAACCTAGAAAAGCTTATTGGCTATATCTCCAAAATGTATCTAGAATCTGGGTACTTCTCACTACTCACTGTTCTCACCCTAGCCCAAGCTCCCATTGTCTGTGTCCTAGATCTTGCTGTAGCCTCTGTGTCAGTTATCTATTGCCATCAACCTCAAAATTTAGTGTATTATAGCAACCATCATTTATTAGTTTGGCAATTTGGGTTGGCCTTCGAGCGGGATAGGGGAAAGCTCTTTGGCTGGTCTTGTCTGTGCTCTCTCATGTGGTGATAGGGACTGGTAGGTTTGGAGACCTCAGCTGGTTGTATCTGAAACTATTCCATGTTTCTTTACATGGTGACCTAATGTAAGCAAGAGAACAAGAGGAAGTGGCACGGCCTTTTTAGGCCCAGACTCAGAACTCTTGTAATTTCGTTTCCCCTGCTGTTGGTCAAGGCTGGTCACAAATTCAACCCAGTTAAAGGGTTAGAGAATTAGTCTACTGTTTTATGAGGGGAGCAGTAAAATCACTTTGTCAAGAGGGTTTTTTAATCCAGGGATTGGGAGCAGTTTGGGACCATTTTTTTTGCAATCTACTATAGCCTTCTAACTGATCTCTTCTGTCTTTGCCCCCTACAATGTTGTCAGCACAGCAGCCAGAGTGATTTTTCAAGAACATGAGTTAGATCTCATCACTTTTCTACCCCAAACCCTCCAGTGGGTTCCCATTGCCACCCAAAGTAAAGGGCAAGGTCTTCCCATTGACCTATGAGACTTGCCATGATCTAATTAACCCATTTGTTGCCTCTCCAACTTGATTTCCAGCTACTCCCTCCCTCCCTCCCATAATCTGCTCAAATGAGCCTCTTTGCTGTTCCTCTAACATTCAAGGCATGCTTTTGTCCTTGCTTTTGAACTGCTGCTCTCTGCTTGTAATCCTCTTTTCCTAGATGAGGACTGCCCCATTAAGTCTTTGATCGAGTTCCTCCTCAGTGAGCCTTTCCCTGATCATTCTCTTTACTATTGGAACCCCTCTCTAATACTGTCGATCCTCCTGCCCTGGTTTACTTTTATACATAGCACTAATCTTAAAAAATGCTGTATAATTTACTATTTTGTTTATTCTCCTCTCCACTGGGAATGTAATCTATAAGCAGGGATTTTTGTCTGTATTCCTAGTGCTTAGTACAGTGTTTAACCCAAGGTAAACACAAGTATTTCTTGAGTGAAGGAATAAAAGGTACTACAACCTTTTTCAGGTCTAGTATCTCTTCCATGCTTTATGGAAAAGCTTTGGGCGACTATCTGGCCTCCTTTGCAAGTACATTTTTGATCCACTGTTTTTAGAGACAGATTGATTCTAGACAAAGTGTTCATCCACACTCAGGCTATTTATTCTTTGCAAGAAGATTGTCACGTTTTCTAGTCAACTCATGGAATACCTGCTGTTGGTACTTAATAGCAACTTCTTGTTTTTGAGTTGTAAATCATAACTTTTTTTTTTGGTTCAAAGCAAAGCTGTAGCAGTTAATACGTGAAAGGAATAGTCTAAGGCAGAAAATTTTCAAATCTTTTCTTAACTGTTGGACTCCTCCTTCCCTCCAAAATATCATACTGAAAACTTTAGATACTAGAGATGTTTTACTAATCAAAATAAAGTTATTTAAAATTCTAATTTATAGCATACTCTTATTAAAAAATCAGTCTGAACAATGAAGCTATTATAATGAACATAACATTGAAATTAGTGATTATGAATAAAAATGTTAGTCTCTGTGTGTCCTAGCCTCCAATTTATTTTTGTATCATGGTTTTGCTGCATACCATCAAGGAAATCTTCATTCACGCAGATAATTTCTCTTAACAGTTCACATTCAAATCTTAGAATCTCTAGTTACTTTCCTCCTCCATTTTCCTTTATTCTTAAAAGCATCCTACTGTGGAAAATGTCAAACACACATAAGTAGGGAGTATAGTGAATGAACTAAGTTTCAACAACATCAACATTTTGTCAATCTTGTTTTATCTTTCTAACACTTTTTTTCTCCCTAGCTTTTTTTTTTTAAAGTAACTATCTGTAACCAATAAGGACTTTCTCATTAAGATATATTTACTGAGCCATTATCAGCTTTTACAAAATTAACACCAATTCCTAAATATTATCCAGTACAGTTCATATTTCAGAATTTTTCAGTTGTGCCAAGATCAGAATCAAATAAGATTCCCAAAGATAATGTAATGTGGTTACTATGTCTGTTTAGTCACTTATTCTATATGGGAATGAAAGGTGCTGTTCGGATTAGAGAGGTGTTTTATTTTCACCTCTTCTTTTTCCCATGTCATTGATTTGTTGGAGAAACAGAGTCCTTTGTCCTGTAAAATGTCCCAAATTCTGGACTTGAGCTGTTGCTCTGCAAGTGGTATTGTTCAACAAGAGACACCTTGTTCCCCTCTCTCATATATTTCTTATAAATTGGTAATTAAATTTAGAGAACTGTGTAAATTAATGTTGAATTATTTTAGGCAAGAGTATTCTTACAGAAGCCTGTGTATACCCTGTTCCATCACCTCATGAGGATGCAATGTCTGGTTTTCGTACTTTTAGTGATGCAAGTGGGATCAGTGAATTGAGGTGAGGTCATCCTGATCCTTTTGATATAAAGTTCCCTAGCATTCTTTAACCCAACAGTTTTAGCAAAAATGGATTACTCATTCACAAATCAAATTATGTATTGGCAAAGTAACTTCATATTTGTAAAGTTTTTTTAAAAAAGTACATTTAAAATTTTTCTTTCCTCACATTTTTTTTTTTTACAATGCAACCAATGTTCTCCCTACCTCCATCCTACATTTACACACATATGCAATGCCTTCAGAATGTATTGAACATTTGATTATGGAGATATGAAATGGAGTGGACAATAAAGGCTGAGGAGGTAGGGAAGTGAGGATTATCTACCCACCTACCTACTAATTTGCCTGTTTCCTTCCTCCCCCACTTCCCTCCTCCCAACCCCTCTCCCTCCTTCAAGTTTATAAGATTTTAAATGTGTGTGGGATAGCTAGGCCTTAGAGGGCATCTGAGACCTTAAAGGTTTGGAAATGGTTAAGACTGGGCCAGATGTTGACCACAGCATTGTAGCATTGGTATTAAGTATGAATTGAATGTAATTCAGGCTGCAGCCAAGCATACAAATTTTAACATTTGTTATGTGTAGTCAAGATTGGTCTCAGTCTGAGAAGTAGATGAAGTTTTTACACTATGCACTTGGTATCCTATTGTCATTAGCCTTTCCTTGCTGACATGGTTAAAAGTAAATTGTACCCCAAGAATTTAGGAGACTCATGCATTTCTGCATTCTTTTTTAAAGAGATGAATGACTCCCTTAGTCTTCTGCATTTCAGTATATGACTGCTTCATTCTTCTAGTTATCTGAATCAAAAGCCTTGAAGTCATCCTTCACTCTTCTTATATTCTACATCTAATCCGTCAGCAAATTTTATCAAAATATATCCAAAATACTTATAACTTCAGGTATGTACCCTTTGACCTAATGTACAACATAGTGACTGTAGTTAACATATTGTATACTTGAAATTTACTAAGAGTAGATTTCAAGTATTCTCTTTCACACTCACACATGCACGTGCACGCGCGCGCGCACACACACACACACACACACTGGTAACTAGATGAGGTGGATATGCTAATTAGCTTAATGCATGAATCATTTCACATTGTGTACATATGTCAAAACATCTTGTTTTGTACCTTAAATATTTACAGTTTTTATTTGTCAACTGCTATTGTTTGAATCATGTTGAAATTTAATTGCCATTGTTACCGTATTAAGAGGTGGAACTTTTAAGAGGTGATTAGACCATGAGGGCTACATCCTCATGAGTGGGATTAGTGCCATCATAAAAGGATGAGTTTGGCTCTCCACCCTTTGTCTCTTTGTCTTCCTGCCATGTGATGATAGAGCAGGAAGGTTCTTGTTAGCTGTTAACACCTTGAATGGGACTTCCCAGTTCCCTGAGCTTTGAGCTAATACATATCTATTCTTTTAAAAAGAATACCCAACCTCAGGTATTGTTATAGCAGCACAAGCTATCAGTCATACCTGGATAAATTTGGGAAACTATAAAAAACAAACAATATATCCAAAGTCTGACCTCTTCCCACTATCTCCACTGCTGTTACCCTTGTCCAGTATGATTTATCTCCTGGATTATTGCAGTAACCTTCTAACTGATCTCTCTTTTTTTATCCTTGCCCTCATATGGTCTGCCTATTCTTCATAAAAGCCACAATAATCTTTTAAAAATGGCAATCAAATATGCCATCCCTCTTTCCCAAACCATGTAGGACTTCCCATCTCACTAAGGAACATCCAAAGACTTATAGCACCCTGCAGGGGCTTAAGTTATCTGGGTCCCTGCTTTATTCTGTAGTCTCAAGGTTGTTACCATTAGTGTTACTTCTGTCTGTAATGCTTATTTCCCTCATGTGTCTGTCCATATGTCACCATATCACAAAAAGACCTTTATTCTTTAACACATGCCAAAACATTTAAAGACCTCCCTAAAATTTACATATTGAATACCAAAATTTTGATTTTTTTTATATTGGCGTGTATTTGAAAAATTAAAATAAAATAAACTATTTGAAAATTTAGTCAGTTAACATATCTGCCCTCTGTACTGAGACTACTATACTTGATTATAATGATGTTGGAGGAAGTCGAACACACTGGAGGAACACTTAATTTTTTTCAAGACAAATGGATTAATCTCCTGGCAAACTATTTAGAATCAAAGGTAATTCTGTTAGCTTACTTGTTTGGAACTCTGCAGGACCTTTATAGCTTCTAATAACTCAAAGTGGAATTTTCTGATTAAATAGTTCTTAATAAGTGATGTAATTGGATCAGATGAGATTTTGCCTTTTTGTCTTGGTGTGTGCTGTGGTAAAACCACCTCTATTTAATTTAAAATAATAAAAAAGAAAAAAGCTTAATGTAAGGGATACTATAATAGGATATGTAATCACCCATCATTCTGTAATTTAGAAATAACCTTGCCAGCATTTTTGAATATTTACTTTTTTCCTTAATCATATGTCTTTATATATATAATATATATACATATATATATTATATATATATATTATATATATATAAAACTTGGTTGTGTTAATGGTTGTATATAAAAATTTCTCAAGTTTTTTATCCTATTGTAAACATTTCTTTACTTTTTAAAACTCTTTATAAATGCTTAAAATTACTTATCACTATTTTATCTGTGTATTCCTTAGTTTACCTTTTAGATTAGTCAGTGAATACTTATGCACAAAGTACTCCTGCTTTTGAGCCTTTTATACTCTTACCTCATATTTGAAATGGAGGGTGACTAGAACATGAGGAATGTATTCCACACTTTGGGATATAGCCAAGAAGAGTCAAACAGTAAGTAAGGTCAAATGCTCAGTGAGTGGTACCCAAACTGCCCATTCTCAAAGAGTGATTTAGTTTTTGACTTACCCCAGACTTTCAACTTAATTGTACTTAGGTTCCCTATGAAATCATGTGATGGGTTTGGAGGGGGACTGGGAAGACTCTTGTGGCCCTGGGAACTGTGTTGGTTCTGTCTTGTTTCTGTGGCTTTGTTTCTAAGCTGATCTGACCTCTGAGGACCTTTGTATCAATTTGGAGGTAAACCAAGTTGGGAGCAATTTTATAGACAGTGTTTGAATCTGGGCTGAGAAGTCGAAATAGTCTTTGACGGTGAAGTGAAACTCTTTGAACATTGGCTTCGTTGTGAACTGCTGGTCTGTGGAGTGGTTGCTGCTGTCATCTAAGCAGTCATTTAGGTGTTTACTTAGTCATTCAACAATGTTAAAAAGTTCCATTAAGCCTGTATGTATGAAAATTGTATGTGTTGGTTTTAAAATTTGTGACATTAAAAAAAAAATCTCATGAGAAGCTACTTTATGACCTCTTCTTCCTCCTCCTTTGTTTAAATAGAATTCTTAAATCAACTTTATCTGAAGATATTCTATGTACTGTACTCTGTCATTTGGTTGGCAGCATTTCATTCCAGGATCCTCTTCTTTTTTTTTTTTTTTGAGTTGGAGTCTCACTCGGTCACCCAGACTGGAGTGCAGTGGCCGCTCCCGGCCACCGCAGCCTCGACCTGCTGGGCTCTGGCGATCCTTCCGCTTCAGCCTTCCGAGTAGCCGGAATTACAGGCACGCGCTACCATGCCTGGCTGATTTTTTGATTTATTGTAGAGATGAGGTCTCGCTGCCCAGGCGGGTCTCGAACCCATGGGCTCAGGCAATCTACTCACCTCAGCCTCCCAAAGGCGCGAGATTACAGGCTGAGCCACCGAGCCCGGCTTCAGAATACTCTTATAATTCTTGAATGTACTGCTTGATATTTCTGTGCTGACATGAAATGATTTGCTAATGAATTTTTGTTCAGAATAATTGTGAAGGTTAACTAATATCTGATTATTATTAAGCATTCTATAAATAAACAACCATGACTAATACTAGCCATATAGTAGACCACTGGTAAGTACTGGTAAGTGTTACTTTTTTGGGGCAGATATATATTTTAAATGCCTTTTACCCCAATGGGAAATACACAGAGGTGATGTTCTGATTTTTTTATTTTTTGAGTCAGCATCTCTCTCAGAGTGGAGTGCAGTGGTATGACCATAGCATGATCACAGCTCACTGCAGCCTCTAACTCTTAGGCTCAAACAGTTGTCCCTCCTCAGCCTGCCAAGTAGCTGGGGCTACAGACGTGTGCCACCATGCCCAGCTAATTTTTTTTTGTAGCAATGAGGTCTCACCATGTTGCCCAGGCTGGTCTTAAACTTTTGGACTCAAGTGATCCGCCTGTCATGGCCTTCCAAAGTGCTGAGATTACAGGTGTGAGCCACTACATCCATCCTGAAACTGTAAGTTTTTAAAGGGTTGTAATATATAGCAGATTAAGAGCATAACTATAATTGTTCAAGGTCTGTTTATGAGTGAGAACATACGGAACTCTGTTCTTTGTTTCTGTGATAAATCACTGAATATGATTGACTCCAAATCCTTCCAAGTTGCTGCAAAGTCCATATATTTGTCCTTCTTTATTGCTGCATAATATTCCATTGTGTATATGTACCACATTGTAAAAATCCAGTCCAACTTCGATGGGCAACATGGTTGGTTCCATGTTTTTGCTATTGTGAATAGAGCTGCAACAAACATGTGTGTGCAGGTATCTTTTTTGTAGAATGATAGTGCCATAAGAAAGTGAGTGGCAGTAGTGGGAAACTGTCGGGGTGAGGGAATGGGATTGGCAGTTGAGGGAAACTGCTAGGGGAGGGAGGGGCATACCTCATCAACAAGGGTGCCTGCATGATCAATGTTTACACACCTAACCCTGAAATGTACCCCATATCTTTATAATAAAAATTGAAAAAAGAGCATAGCTATGATAAATAATAGCTGTCAGTTGATGCATGGATGTAAAACTTATGGTGTATTCAAGTAACAAAGTCCCATTTTATATCTTTATTACATTCAGCTGGAAACAGTAAAGAAATGATCTTGTGAGCTTTTGCATGTGTACTTTGACTTTCTTAAAATAAAATGTACCTAAATGAAATAACAGTGTAATAAAATCTCACTAGTGTGAGTTATGCTGATTTTGGATTTGAACTTGGCTTTAGTTCACTCTGGAACTATCTATACAAAAGTTATTTGTTCAGCTAAAAAAAAAAAAGCTGAGAGTAAGAGTGTATCTAAGAACTAATTATTTTCAATTCCTCAATGTGTTGGTAGTTGAATTCAGTTAACTGTATTGATTTGGAAATAAAGTTCTTTACAAATTTATTTTTCTGCTTTTGGTTCTTATTAATTTATTTTGGTCTTTGTTTCATGAGTCTTAATTAGTGAGAGAGACATAGATTCTTCTCTGTTTCTCACTTTCTGTTCTGGAAAGTTGTTCTGAACACAAAATAAACAGTGGGATCCTGATTCTAACACTTTTTAGTCTGTTGTTTATTAGATACTGTGCTAAACACAGCAATTCAACAAACACTTATTAACTGCTCATTCCATGCCAGGTCCTGCAGTGGGTGAACAAGATACAGCTGCTTCCCTTAAGAAATTCAAAAGTCCAGGGAAATAATGCAGCTGCTTCGGTCAGTGAGGAATCCTTTCCACTTGAGGTTCCTCTTCACTGGCATCTCAGCAGGTGCAACTGCTCCACAGGTGGAAACTAGGCCCTTCAGAATGAGACAAGAAGGTCTTGAGGAGTGATTCTAGCCCTCTCAGAGTTGAAAGCGACGTTTGAGACTGTCTGATCCTAGCTCTCCAATTTGCCCTCTCAAACCATATCCTCATATTCTGTTTGCCCAGAGTGTGACACCTAGTTGTAGTTCAAGCTCTTTTTTTTCTGAGTCAGCTGCAGAAACTGTGGAAGAACATGCTGTGACTTCCTCTTGGTCTTCCTGCTCCTGGACGGTTCTTCCTGAACGTGCCATGTTATTTCAAACCCTGTTTTTACGAGTGAACTCATCCATGCACAAATTTCCCTGTCTCACTGAGCTGTGTTTTGAACTGTCACATGGTTGGGTTACCTGCCAGGCAAGTATTCATTTGTGGCTGTGTTTTCATCTGTGTGTGGCAGTGTTTGAACAATCATTTGGGCAAATCATTGCTTTCATTTTTTTCAGTGATTATTTACCGATTTAAAAAAAAACATGTAGATATGTAAAAAATGTAGTATCAGTGGCAAGAAACACAGACTTAACATGGATTGGCGTTGATTGCTATGATGAAAGTGATGAATCTTTATCTTTTGTTAGATGCTCATTGAACTTAAACTGAATAGTCAATGATGAAGTAAAAGTATACAATGAAAGACCATATATAAATATGGGATATGTATTGCTGGTGATGGTGCATGTGGATGAGGGTTAAGTTTAGATTGACTCTTTTGGGTGTGTGTGTGTGTGTGTGTGTGTGTGTGTGTGTGTGTGTTTTGAGCTCTGGGCATGGAGCATCCCTTTAATATGTAACTGTTGCACCTTAGACTTGATTGCATGTTTTTGGGATTGCAGTACATACAGAGATACAAAGCTATTTGCATATGCTGATGAGCTGCTTTGGGAACCTATGTAAGCCTATATAAAAATAAGTGATATTTATATCCAAACCCAGGTATTCTTTTAAAGGTTTACTCAATTCCCTGAGATACAGCAAGTTATAATAGAAAATACAAAGTATTGGATTCAGACTAAGAATTCACATTTTAAAAATACTTGCTTTTTATCTGGCTCCAAGTGAAGTACTTTAGTGGATTATCTTAATTTTGCACAGTTTGTGTTAACTATACTTTATAGAGGAATGGTTAACATATGAGATTTGGAAACAGACTCTTGATTTCTCTTTGCCTCACTTTGTTTTTCATGTGAAAATGAGGTTAATGATAGTACTTGTGTCATGGGGTTGTTTTGAATATTGGGCAAGAGAATACTTGTAAAAAACTTCGACAGTACCTGCCTGGCACATGGTAAAATTTTCAATAAATCATGGCAGTTAATTCCTCTGTGTAACTTCAGGCAAGACCTTCCTCTCTGAGACCCTATTTCCTCATGTGGGAAATGGAATTAATAATATCTATCTCAAAGTTATTGTGAAGATCCAGCAGAATTAAAGTGTTTTGTGGAGTGCTAGACACATAGAAACTGTTTAATACAACATGGTATTCTAAATCCTGTGTTATACTTTGTGTTTATTCAGTGAGTCTTTATTGAATAGGTACTTGTTATATGCTGGAGAGTTAGTGATCAAAAAGAGAGACCAATTTCCTGCCTTAAAGAGTTTGCATTTTGGGACAAGGGAAGATTGGATGGAGAAGCAGAAATAAGAAAATGGCAATCATTTGAGATTGTGGTAAAAAACTATGAAGGGTCCAATAGTGGGTCACTGTGGTAGCAGATAGGGAACTCCTTGAGGTTGGGTGGTGGTGATGGGATAGGGAAGGCTCAAGGGAAGATATGAAGAGAGAAGAATCAGCTGCTTGAACAAGTGAACCACAAGGGCAAGTTCCCTTGAGGCAGAGGGACCTGAGAATTCTAGACCCAGATGTGGAAAGAACTTGGTGAGTAAACTGAAGGTCAGTGTGGCAGAAGTGCCCCGACTGAGGGAAAGTTACCTTTGGGCTGTGATAAGGAGTTTGGATATTATTACAAAGTGCAGTGGGAAGCTATTGAAAAGTTTTCAGCATGTGAGTTAAAAGTCAACTATATTTTGAATGGGAATCTTAGGCATTTCCTAACTTTGGGGCTGATGTCTTTATTTCTCAGATTTCTCAATCTGGTAACTCACAATATCCCACCCTGGTCTTTGAGTGACTCCCCACTTATCACTTAAATTCAAATTCTTTTCCATCATTTACCTTCCTTGACTATCCTATGTGGTATCAAAAGAGGGGGGAAAAACACATTTTTAGAGTGCCCATTGAGTTCAAGACCCTCTTGGCTTCAGGCACATTTTATACTGTTAGTCACAAAACCAGGCGCCAAGAGAGTAATTTACTTAAACCTTAATGATTAATGCTGGGGCCAGGATTTGCATCCTGGTGTGTGTTTCCCCCTCTCCTCAGCCCATGTGCTTTGCTCTCTGTGTCAAGTTGCTCTGTCATCCTGATGATAGAGATATGGAAGGCACTGAGTTTAATTAGATTAAAGGTGTTTGTGGACAGTTTTACGGTTTGTAAAATAATGTATGTCATTGCTTCATAGTGCACTATTCATCTTACTCATTTGCATGTCTTCAGGATAGCTCTTTTTTTATTTTTTATTTTTGAGTAGGAGTCTCACTCTGTCACCCAGGCTAGAGTGCGGTGGCATGCTAATGGCCACCACAACCTTGACCTGCTGGTCTCAGGTGATCCTTTCACCTAATCCTTCCAAGTAGTGGGAACCACAAGCATGTGCTACCATATCTGGCTATTTAAAAAAAAAATTTATTGTAGAGATGAGATCTCATCAAGTTGCCCAGGCTGGTCCTGAACTGCTGGATTCAGGCAATCCTCTCACCTCTGCCTTCCAAAGTGCTGGGATTACAGGTGTGAGCCACTGTGCCCAACCAGGATAGTCCTTCTAAGAGTACAATGACTACTTTGTTTTTGTGATTGTGCCCATTAAGGACTGGAATATAGAGATATTCTCCATGTTCACACTGGGCTACATTGACTTAGTTAACAATAAATAAATTTATTATCTTCCTGTAAAATTGTTTTTGTTCATTTCATCTTTAGCTTGTATTAGCACTAAGTATGCAAATTAATGACTAAACCATATCTCATTCTACATTAGTATAATAATTTAGTTTTTATGAAAAATAGCAAATGAGATTGGTCATTTTACAGCAATCAAGAAAAATGTTACCATTAAACTTGTAATCGGTCTGTATAATTCTTTTCTAAAGTAAGAGTTTTTATTTTAGTGTAAAATTTCCTAGGAGTCTAATTGGGAAAATTACAATGGTATTTCTCCTTGAAAATGGAGGAAGTACGTTTTAAAATAGTTTAAACATAATTGAATCTATTTGGTTAAATTACGTTGACCTCTTTTCCATATTACTCTTTTCATAAAGCATTGGTAAAAATGACTAACAAAGAAAATAATCTTTTATCATTTAAAAATTTTCTTTGTTGCTGTTCACTTTACGACATCCTTTAATGATGGATTTCTGTGCTTGAAGTGATTTGGGTATCAGAAAGTTGTATACTCTATTTCTAAAGACTTATTGGAAGCTGAGGTAAGATTTTTATATTTTGGTAACCTTATTAAAATGACAAAACACATGTTCTCATAGAAAAATTAGAAAGTAGGAATAAGCAAAAATAAAAATAACCCATAATTTGTATTTTCCAGGATTTTCTATGTGTGTATGTACGCTGGAGCCAGACTAATTGGGTTGGAATTTCAGCTCTGCCACTTATTATGTGAACATGGGAAAGTTATCTAACTTTTCTGTGCCTCAGTTTCTTTATGTGTAATATGAGTACCTATTTCAGGGTTATTGTGGAGATTAAATGAGTTGATAGTATGTAAAGTGTTTAGAATACTACTTGGCCCCTAGCCATATACATGGGGTTTAAAAAAACTTTTTATTATGGAAAATTTCAAACGTATATAAGAATAGAGAGACTAGAATTATGAAATCTAGTGTACCTGTTATCAACATTTAGACATTCTCTTTTTTATCATTCAGTCTTTCCTTTTTTTCTTTCTAGTCTTGAGTATTAATAGACAATCCCAAATGTCATGTCATTATACTATATATACTTTGTACCATATTAATATTTGCTGAGAATTTTGTAAATTATTTTAGAAAACTAGTGCACGAAATCTGAGCCATTTTTGAGGGGAGGAAATATAAGTAAATACCTAAAACATATATTCTGTGATGTTTTACTAAATTTTAGTTAATTGAATGGTGTTTGAAGATTATGAATATGAAGATTATGCTATCAAATTAGACATTTATTGACTGAAAGATCTTTAAAGTGATTGGGTGTTTATTTTATTATAAGTATACTGTAAAGGTTAGTATGAACATAAAATCTTTATTTAAAAAATATTGTGTACCGAGCAACTTAAGCAATTATTGTTTTGGTGAAGCAACAATATTTATAAATTGTACTACTGGAAAAATTGAAAAAAGGAGCTAACTTTGAAGACCTCTTTGAAGATTTAAACTGACTACTACAAAAATTCTAGAGATGAATATGCTTTTGGATTTTAAAGTATATTTTTTAATCTATGTCTTATTATATACTTAGCATGTGAATATATACACTTATGTCACTTTAAATAAATTATTCAAGAATAATTAGAGAAAAGATTGTAACCAATCAGACATTATTCAAGTTTGTGGTTTTTATTTCTTTAATGCCTTGTTTTCCTGGACAGCAATCAACTCTAACTTGGAATTTCCTGCCTTTGATCTTATTTTAGACTCCCATTTCAAAATCTCTAAATAGCATGTGATATTAACTGAGAGGAACTATATTGTTAAGGCAGGAATTTGATTGTAATTTGATGTTCTTTTAGTAAGTGGCAACTGGTGAGATCGTTATAACTCACAGTCACCTACATTTTCTCAGTATTTGAATTATAGATCTTAAATTTTCTGGGACATGATGCAGTGATGTGGAATGTGCATGTCATGCCTCATATTGCTTGATTGCCCAGTAGAAAGAACACCAGGTTGGAAGTCAAGAAACCTCCATTCTCACCTGAATTTTGCCATTACAATTTTCCTTTTTGGCAAGTTGGCTTTAACCTTTCTGACATTTAGTTTCTTCATTTCTCCAGTTAAAAAAAAGGGTAGGAAAGGAGATGATGTCAGGTAGATTATATTAGTTAAGGAAGTACTAGATACTGTGATAAGGAGACCCCAGATGCAGTGGTTCACTCGGTAGAAGTTTCTTTCTCACATAATATTGTAGTTGGCATTCTAGGTATGCAGCTCTTCACCAAGCTATCATTTTTGGGTCCACGTTTCTTTCCTTCTCTTTCTTCAACAAAGTCCTAGAGGCATTGTCTTCATGTACATGACTGAATCTGGATTGCTGCCAAGACCTGGTTGTGGTTGGGAAGAGAGACTGAAGGAAGCAGGCTGTGGCCTGGAAATGACATGTCACTTCTGCTCAAATGCCACTGGAGAGAACTTGATTACATGATCATACCTAACCATACTTGAGGCTAGGAAGTATAATGAAACTCTTCAGGTTAATTAATTGTTAATACACAAGAAGTGGATAACAGATGTTAAAAGATAGCTGTCAGTCTCTTCTACATTGTGTAGTTGCTACTTTCTCTGTTACATTAACCAAGTGGCTCTGTTCCACCACATAGTTGCCCTCTGCTTTAGGCTGATTTTGAAATTACTGGTCAAGATAAAAGTACTTTCTACTCTTAGTTTAATTCAAATGTTACTTAGTGGTACCTGAGAATATAATGATTAAAATTATTGTTTTCTTGCACTTACGCTTTAATGTTAAAAATTTTCCATTAAAATTTTCCAATGATCTTTATATTTTTATGAATCCTATACAGTTAACCCTTGTACAATTTGAAAGTTAGAGTCACTGATTCCTTGAACAGTTGGAAATCTGCATATAACTTTTGACTCCCCAGAAATTTTACTAATAGCCTAACCAATAACGTAAACAATTAACATACATTTTATATGTTATATGTAGTAATGCTGTATTCTAACAACAAACAAGGGGAAGAAAACGCTAAGCAAATCATAAGGAAGAGAAAATATATTTGTTATTCATTAAGCAGAGGTAGATAATCATAAAGGTCTTCATCTTTGTTGTCTCCACGTTGAGTAGACTGAGAAGGATGAAGAGGAGGTTTGGTTTTGCTGTCTAAGGGGAGGCAGAGACAAAAGAAGAGTCACATAAAAGTGGACTCCCACGGTTCAAACCTGTGTTGTTCAAGAGTCAACTACAGTTAAAAGAGTTCTAATTGTCCTGTTAATTTGGGTAGCAGTTGGATCTGTACTTTATCTTTATTTTTATTTTAGATTCAAGGGGTACATGCATATATGTTACATGGGATTTGCACATTTTTGAACAAGAGCTGAAGCTAAGAGTGAGTTCCTAGCAGGTGTCAGGATTTAATACAGGGTGATGAAACAGAACCTAGCTGCCAAGTCTTAGAGATTATATAGAAATATGAAGGAACAGGGATGTAGTAGGTTCAAGCTAAGCAGGCAGAAGAATAAACAAGAGATAAATATTGGACAGCAGAACAAACTGGGTGTTTGAAAAGTATAGACATATTTTTCCCCCTTTTTTGAGGGCCAGGGCCAATCAACTCTAGGAAACTCTAGAATATTTCCTTGAGCCTAGTCTTGATACATTTTTAAAATCAACTCAAGTTTATTGTTGATGCCCACAGCTTTTCTATAAGCCATCCAAAAAAAAACAAAAACAAAAAGAAAAAAAAATTGCCAAAACACAGGTTTTAAACCCTCAGACTGATGATTCCATAGCTTAATTTGTGGGAGGAAAGAAACCAAGTAAACACCACAACTGATAATTGCACAATAGTCAATGAAATGTTAGAAAGAAAAAAATAAGTGTTGAATTCGATGTCTTTAAGACATAGGGGCCATTAATGTGAATGAGATATGCAATGGGGGACACCCCCAAAATGGAATATATTTATAAAAAATGATGTATTTATTCTTACATGTTTTAAACTTCAACCACCTTCAAAGTATTCTTCATCTGATGCAATACACCCATCGAGATGCTTTTTCCACTCAAAGGTTTTTGACTCTACAGTTTTGATGCCTTTTAGTGCTTCTGCCATTTTTTGCTTCACCTCTTCCACATTGGCAAAACGTTTCCCTTAGAGTACTTTTTTCATCCAAGGAAACAAAAAACGTTGCTCAGGGTGAGATCAGGTGAGTAGAGAGGGTGAGGTATGGGGGTCATGCCATTTTTCATAAAAAAACCACTGAACACTCAGCACAGTGTGGACAGGTGTGTTTGTAAATCACCCTTTATGAACTGGGCAAATACACTGAAGGAATCTTACAAAAAAAAAAAATCACTGAAGCTGAATGCAGATTCTTACAACAATGCTAGCTGGTACAATGATGCTGATGGAGTCCTAGAAGACTTACCTAGTGGGGGAAGCCTGTACTATGAGGGGCCTGCCTTCCAAAACATAGTTCCTTTTTTTTCTTTTTGGGTCCCCCTTGTGTATTTTTTTAAATCAGTCTGCTGATCATATTGCTCATGTAAACTAGCTTTAGGAATGCACTTTGTACAGCCCTAACTTCCCCCTAGATGACTGCCCTTTATCTCATCCTATATAGACATATGGTCATCAAGAGTGCTCAAAGTCAAACTTTTTTTTTCTTTGTGATCTTTGGACCTCTCTGACTGCCCTGTGTAATCAGTGACCCCCTTTCCTGGGTTTCCATAATAATTAGTTAGATTTACTCTTGCTTTTCAGATTGTGCCCTTCATTTGAGGTTTGATGTTAAACATTTTTGTGTTGTATGTAGTTGTACAATTTTAAAAAATTTTTAATTTTTTAAAATTTCACTAGCTTTGGGGGGTACAACTAGTTTTTGTCTGAGCTTTAAGTGTGCCCACCACCCCCTCCTGTGTGAATCATACCCAACAGGTGATTTTTTTGTCCCTCCATCTCTGCCCTTCTCCTTCTGAGTCTCCGGTGTCCATTATACTATTGTCTATGCCTTTGCATATCCTTAGTTTAGCTCCCACTTATAAGTGAGAACATGCATTCTGTTTTTGAGTTAGCCTACTTAGGATGATGTTCTCCAGTTCCATCCAAGCTGCTGCAAAAGACATTTCATTCTTTTTGATAGTTGAATAGTATTCCATAATGCATATATACCATATTTTCATTATCTATTATTTGGTTGATGGATATTTTGCTTGATTCCATATCTTTGCAGTTGTGAATTCTGCTGGGATCAACATGTGGATGCAGGTGTCTTTGTTATATAACAACCTCTGTTTCCTTGGGTAGAGAGCTAGTAGTGGGATTGCTGTATAAATGGTACATCTATTTAAAGTTGTTTAAGAAATCTCCATACCTCTCCATAGTATTAGTATACCTCTCCATAGAGGTTTTACTAATTTACATTCCCATCAACAGTATATAAGAGTTCCATTTTGTCTGCATCCACGCCAACATCTATTGTTTTTTGATTTTTTTGATAATGGCCATTTTGACTGTTGTAAGATCTCATTGTAGTTTTAAGTTGCATTTTCTTGATGATGAGTGATGTTGAACATTTTTTCATGCTTGTTGGCTATTTGTGTACCTTCTTTTGAAAGTTGTCTGTTCATGTTGTCTGTCCACTTATTTAATGGGACTGTTTGCTTTTTTCTTGTTGATTTGTTTGAGTTCTATGTAGATTCTGGATGTTAGTCCTTTGTCAGATAGATAGTTTGTGAATATATTCTCGTCTTCTGGAGACTGTTTGCTCTGTTGATTATTTCTTTAGCTGTGCAGAAGGTTTTTAGTTTAAGTAAGTCCAACTTGTTTATTTTTCTTTTGGCTGCATTTGCTTTTGGGGTTTTAGTCATAAATTCTTTGCCTAGGTCAATGTCCAGAAGAGTTTTTCCTAGGTTTTTTTCTAGGATTTTTATGGTTTCAGGTCTGACATTTAAGTCTTTAATCCATCTTGAGTTAATTTTTGTATATGGAGAGAGATAGGGATCAAGTTTCATTTTTCTGCATGTAGCTATCGAGTTTTCCCACTACCATTTGTTGAACAGGGTGTCTTTTCCACTGTATGTTTTTGTCTGCTTTATCAAAGATCAGTTGGTTGTAAGTATTTGGGTTTGTTTCTGGATTCTCTTTTTTTTATTCATTGGTCCATGTGTCTGCTGTTGTACCACTACCATACTGTTTTGGTTACTACAGCCTTGTAGCATAACCTTGTAGCATAATTTGAAGTCAGGAAATGTGATGTCTTCAGCTTTGTTCTTTTTTGCTTAGGATTACTTTGGCTATTATGGCTCCTTTTTCATTCCATATGAATTTTAGGATTGCCTTTTCTGATTCTGTGAAAAATGACATTGGTAGTTTGATAGGGATTGTGTTGAATTTGTAAATTACTTAGGGTAATATGATAATTTTCACAATGTTGATTTTTCCAATCCGTGATCATGGGATGTTTGTCTATTTGTTTGAGTCCTCTATCTTTTCTTCCTTTTTTTTTTTTTTTTTTTGAATTGGAGTTTCACCCTGTTACTCAGGCTGGAGTGCAGTGACATGCTCATGGCTACTGAAGCCTTGATCTACTCGGCTCAGGTGATCCTTCCACCCCAGCATTCCAAGTAACTGAAACCACAAGCATGCACCACCTTGCCTAGCTAATTTTTTAAAAAATTTATTGTAGAGATGAGGTCTTGCCACGTTGCTCAGGCTGGTCTTGAACCCCTGAGCTCAGGCAAGCTTCTTGCCCCCGCCTCTGCTTCCCAAAGTGCTGGGATTACAGGCGTGAGCCACCACATCCGGCTATGTTTTCTTTCATCACAGTTTTGTAGTTCTTTTTGTAGAGATCTTTTGTTCTAAAGAAACTATTGAAAAAGTTGAAAACCCGAGTGCTTTGTCTATCTTTTCCTCTTTCGCTACAGCAATGAATAGATATATTTTCTTGGAAGTATTCTTATGGGACTGAAACAATTTGGCAGATAATATGATAACTGCTTATATTAAACAAATGCTTTAATTTACTGGGCGCTTAAAGACCTCATTGAAAATTCTCTTTCTGATTTAGACTTAGACAAAAAAGGCATACTGACAGTTTGATATAAATTTTTTTAAATCAAAAACTCATTTTTTTGTATGTGGTTTATGGATCATATTGTGATGGGTTTCCTTTTAGTAAGAATGCCATGATAAGAAGTAATACAGAAATTGATTTTCTTTCATGTATAAAATGCCCAAAGAAAGTCGAGATCAACAATAAGGTAGACTGCACTCCAGCCTACAGTGTGACAGAATGAAACTCTATCTCTCAGAAAAAGAAAAAAAAAAGGAGGACACATGCTGCATTGCCCATGCTAATGTAAGCATGCATACTTCTTTGGAAATTTACTAAGAGAATATGATGTTTTATACCTTGAAAGCCCAAATGGTTGTGATTAACCTTGAAATATAAGTCCCCAGCAGATGAAAGACACTTGGAATTTGTAGCCCAAGGATAGCAAATCAAGGATGATAATAAATCATACTGCAGCTTGGGTAGTGCTTTTGAGAATGCTTAATGGGTGTTTGTTAGGAAAGACAAAGTTACTATAGAGTTAAAAAACATTCATTTGCTAAAGTGTCACATTGAAATTAGGGCTGTCTTTTGTAATCTTTGGTATTTGTCATTTGTACTTAGGTAGTTTTGACAAAACAGCACGCTTTTACCACAATGACCCACCTCCTGGAGACAAGGTCATCTTTTTGGATGGCTCCTTCACTGCTATAATAAGCTGTTAGCCTAACCAGCTGCTCATCTGGTCCCCAAGGCCATATTGGAATTTCAGCATTCTGGGCCTGGCTCAGAGAACATATACATTTTCTTCTACATATTTCTATCACTTTTGATATTTGAGTAAGTCTCTTCTGTGACACATTGATGACCAGCTGCTTCTCTGGATACTCTAAAGTCTGTCTTCTACTGAGTTAGATTAGGTCATCAGAAAACTGTACTTGCATCCCGTTAGCTGAGTTTTTTCTTTTACTATTATTTATTATTTTTGCTGAATTATATGCTACAGTATGCCCATGGCTTTATCCAGGGTTTGTTTAAGAAGTAGTATAGCATTTCTTTTTGCTTGCATCATTGACACTATTACCTACTATGTAATTCTGTATTCCATTTATAAAGCCCGATGTGAGAAATTTCCTTCAGCGTTTAAGGGCATGAAAATGTTTACTTTGATACAGGGTACTTTTCTGTCTTTTAGATAATAAATGAGGTATAATTTATTTTGTTTATATATTTACCTTAGCTTCCTAGAAGCACAGGGCCACATTTGAATGTTTATATAGTAAATCCTCATTTATACCCCACAATCCTCATTTGTACCCCACAACTCTATAATAAATAAATAAATAAATAAACTGATTAATTAGCTAAAATAAGAAAGAGATGTTTTGTAAATTAATTTTTAATGTCATTATGTAAATCAGGAGTTAGCAATTATGTAAAGTTATGTAGCAGTTATGTAAAGAAATGACAGGTGCTGGTATAGTTCTGGAAAAAAGGGAACATTTCTACACTGTTGGTGGGAATGTATGCTTATTCAGCCTCTATGGAAAGCAGTGTCGTGGTTCTTAAAAGAACTGAAAATTGATCTTCCATACGATCCAACTGTCCCTCTTCTGGAAATATATCCATAGGAACATAAATTGCTTTACCAAAAAGACACCTCTACGTGCATGTTTATTGCCGCACCATTCACAATAGCAAAAAGATGGAAGCAACCCTGCTGCACATTGAAAGTGGACCGGATAAAGAAAATGAGATACATATACACGATACATTATTATGCAGTCATAAAGAAGAACAAAATCATGGGCTTTGCAGCAACTTGGATGCTGTTGGAGACCATCATACTAAGTGAACTATCACAGAAACAAAGAACCGAGTACCACGTGTTCTCACTCATAAGTGGGCCCTGATCATTAATCATAGTAAAACAAGGGTGGGATTGGCAGTTGCTTAGTGCTGCTAGGGGAGAGAGGGAAAGAGGGAGAAGGGTAAGGGGCACATGACAACACAAAGGGTACCTGGTCTACTATCACTGGGAATGAGGACCACCCAGAAGCCCAAATTTCACCTGCTTGCAGCCTGCTTATATAGTAAATCCTCATTTGTACCCCACAACTCTATAATAAATAAATAAATAAATAAACTGATTAATTAGCTAAAATAAGAAAGAGATGTTTTGTAAATTAATTTTTAATGTCATTATGTAAATCAGGAGTTAGCAAACTATGACCTACTCATCACTTGTTTTTGTAAATTACAAGTTTATCAGAGAACACCCATTATTGTTTATGTATTATCTATGGTTGCTTTTGTGCTACAGCAGCAGACTTGAGTTGCTACTGTATGAGCTTTTACAAAAAAAAGATTTCCAGTCCTGATGTATATTGTTCAAATAATACTGACAGAGTATGAAGTAAGGTGATTATTGTTAGATGTAGCTGATTGACTTAATAGAGATGTGCTGTGAAAGGAATTTAATATTTAAATAGTAGACGTATAAATAGAGGACATTTTTTGTGGAAAGGAAGAGTATAGATGAAATCCCTTAGGGATGAGCAGATTTTTGAGCATGTGGGACCACTTTGAAAATTGTTTTAGCTAGATTAGAACTACAGCAGTGAAAATGAAGTTGAATGCGTGAGACTGTTGATAGGAAGCATTTAATCTGACAGGCAATTGAACACCCACTATGCATTCTTTACAGGAAAACGATTCGATGGGGAGTGGCATTTCTGTACATTTAATCTGACAGCAATGTCTAGGATGAAATCAGTATGAAGAGCCCCAAGTCTGAGTGGTTATTGGGGTAAGGCTGGCATGAGTATAAGATGATGGTTGTAGAATGAAGAGACAAAGTAGACTCTGAGATGCTAGAAAGAGGAAGCAGACTTTGTGACTGACTGGATTTGGAGAATTTTGGTGGGGAAATTGTGACTGGAGAACTAGGGGAAAATGAACTGAAATGAGAACAGCTTTTATGAGAGGAAATATGTGTTTTGTTTTTGACATCCTTAGTTTCTGGTGTTTTAGAGCCTCACAAGAGAGAGTATGGAAGTGTTTGGAGATCTGAACTAGATGAGGGTGATAGTTGCTGTGGGAGAATTTGTATGAAGGAAGAGAGTACAAGGCAGAGTGCCTTGGGAGTGCCTCCAGGAAGGAAGATGGACCTTTAGAAGCCAGGTGGATAGAGGAATAGGAAGAGTCAGTAGGACCGTGCTTCTCAATGTGTATTCTAGGGGGACTGATTGTATAGTCTGTTGACAGATATTTTTGTGGTTGCATGACCAGATAAACTCGATAAACTCTAGGTTAAGCAAAGTTGAATCAACGTCTTGCTTTAGACCCTCTCACATTTTTTTGCCTATAACTAAATTTTGGAAACAGAGGTAAATGGCTATGTATATATACACACAGAGTGTCAGAGCTAAATATTTAAAAAGATATATCCTGCCCATCTATCACTATTAAGAATAATACTCTTTTATAATAATGATATTCAATAAAATATCCTGGGTTAAAAAAATTTGATCTATCTGTTAGGACAGATCTACTGTTCAAACTGGAATTTCTTATCTTCCCCATAAAACTTGATTCCCCATCTTAGAAGGTGGCAACTCCAACATTTTCTTTTAGGAAAAAAATGCCATCGTACAAAGTAACATATAAATTGTCTTTTTTTAATGAGTAAAATGCCCAAAGGACTTGAGATTAAAAATAGAGTTGCTCAGATGAAGAATCTTAGAGTCATCCTTGACTCCTTTCTTTTTTCTATACTCTTATCCAATCCATTAGCAGCCACACTGACTCTGCCTTCAGATATGTCCAGTATCTGACCACTTCTTACCTCAGATGATTCTGTTATGATCTTATGTTCTTCCAGTGACCTACAAGGCCTTTTATTTGGCTTCTCATTGATTCTCTGGCCTGATTTGGCTTCTCATTGATTCTCTGACCTGATTTGCTATTCTTTTCCTTCTTCACTCTGCTCCATGCTCATGTCTTTGCTCTTCCTAGGATAGGTCTTAAGCATTTAATTAGCCTAGAGCTTTTGCACTCACTGTTTTCTGTGCCTGTGACAGTCTTCTCCCCAGGAACCTGTATGACTTACCTAACTCCTTTCCACCCTTAAGACTTGGCTCAAAAGCCAGCTTCCGTAGAGGACACTGACCCTTACCACTATAGTTACTTTGCTCTGCTATACTTTTTAAAAAATAGCACTTATCAATCACCTCTAATATATTTTATGTATTACTTATTTTAAATATTTATTGTCTTCATTTATTAATTTTTATTTTTAGGTGTGGGGTACAATTCAGGATTAGTGGTCATCATACAGGTAAAGTTTGGGCATTCCCTTGGTCCTTTCTTCTCCTGATTTGATACTGGGTATCCTTATTGATGTTATGTACCCCCCTTGTCTGCTTCTTCCTACTAGACTGTAAACTCCGTGAGTACAGAGATTTTTGTCTATTTTGTTCTGATGTAACTCAAACACGTAGGGCAGTGCCTGACACACAAGAGGCAACTAGTAAGTGTTTGTAAATGAGTAGGTGAATTTTCAAGATGGGATTATACGTCCCTACATAATACTTTTTTCCGCCATGGAGGTCTCTTTCTCCTGGGTTTCCCAGGGACATACATTGGGAGATTCTGTCATGATGTATTACGGAATTCAAAGAAGAAAATTACAAGACAATTGTGATTGACACAATTGGGTAGTTGAAAAAATTTTGACCTCCCTCAGGCAATGAGTAGATTTAGATAGGGAAATAGTTGCAATCTTAGAACAAGTTGTTTTAGTGTTGCAGAATGTCAAATTCAAGGGAGTAAAGCTAGACATAGATGTTGAAGAAAAAAGCCAGGATAAATGGCCCAGTCAGGGAGTTTAGCTTGAAAGAAAGGTAGGAAAGTACAGATTGAGTATCCCTTATCTGAAATGCTTGTGATGAGAAGTGTTTGAAAAACTTTTTTTTTTGGTTTTGGAATATTTGCAGATACTTTAAACTGGCTGAACATTCTAATCTGAAAATCTAGAATGCACCAATGAGCATATCCCTTGAGTGTCATGTTGGTGCTCAAAAAGTTTTGGATTTTGGAGCATTTTGGATTTTGGAGCATTTTGGATTTTGGAGCATTTTGGATTTTGGAATTTCAGTTTAGGGATACTCAACCTGTTGTTAGAAAGTGCTACAGGTTCATCACAACATGCTTTGTTTTTTGAGATCAAGGGAGCTTGGTTTTGCTGCTTGTTATTTTTATAAGGTAACCTACAGTAGTGTATAACATAGATTTTATTTTTTAATTACAATAATTAGGTGACCTAAAGCATCCCATGTTTCAAAGTAATTTAATTTGGTAGGTTTAGTGCTGCATGGAAATTGGGTAAATTAGGATCCTTTGGAAATCCTCCTATTAGTTCCATGCCTCCATTTTACCACCTGTCCTCCTCCGTCCTTTTTCCTTGCTTTTTGTATCTGTGTGTGAACCCAGTAGGAATGAGAATGTGATGTAAATATTAAAAGTTGGTGCTAATTGCTCTCTTGTTCATCCTTTAAAGAGGCGGTCTATTTTAATGTGTTTCTAGATCAATTTTTATACTTCTAGAACAACGTTCATCTTGGTTTCACATTTGCCACTAGCAGTTGGATTAGTGCTTAAATGAAAGCTTGTGTCAAAATGAGGCACAGTTTAAACAATTTTATGATCGTTTGACTCTCTCCCTTACAAGTTTTGATCCATAAAATAATCAATTTTTATTTCAAATATGTAGTTGAACTTTTTTGGGGTTATTTTTAGTTTCTTTAGTGTGAATTCATCTGTTTCTGGATTAGCTCTCATGGGAAAAACCAAGAGCCGTTGAGCATTTTTATTTTATTTATTAATCATTTTTAGTTTATTTATTTATCAAGACATTTGAGTGCTGAATGTCAGTGAAGTTGTGCCAAGGATTATTCTGCAGAGTCCTATGCTTTATTTCCATCGTTGTCTTTGGAGTGAATCATATTCATACTATTTGAGGAATAATTAGTTTGAGCACCAGTGCAAACCAGTTGGAGGACTAACAAGCATTCCTTTGTTTTGGTTACAGAATCTGCATATATACACATAAGAGAAGCCAAAATGTCAGATGATATCAGGAAAAGGTTTGAATTTCCAAATTCTCTTATACAATCACAGGTAATTGTGTTAATTTTTGCTTCATGGTAGCAAATGAGCCTTTTTGGTAGATTGTTAATTTAACTTTATATTTTTGACACTAAGTGTTTTGTTCTGTATAGAGACATTGTATTATTTTGATGAGACAATTTTTATATAAGTTAATTTGAAAATACGTATTTGTCATAGGAAAGCAAATTCTTCAAATTGATCAATCTCAGCTTCTATTTATATATCATACTTTTTTTTGTAATGCCTTTTGTGAGAACTGTCAAATATCATACTTCCTAGAAAAAAATGAAACCTTGATTAACTTGTAGGCCTGGACTTTTTTCCCTATATTTAATTATTGGAAACAGAGGCAAATGGTTATATATCTACAGAATATGAGAGCTTAATATTTAAAAAGATATATTATGTCTCTATAAATATTAAGAATATAGATTTTTATAATAATGACAATAAATACAATATCCTGGATTAAAAAATTTGATCTGTCTACTAAGATAGGAGATTGTGATAATTTACTTTAGAGAACTTTTCAATATGTAAAACACATAGTTAAAACAAAGGTAGTTTTTTGGTTAGTCTTTAGCTGACTAGAAGCATTCTGGTTAATCAAGGTATTATAATCAATTATTGACTTTTCTTGTGAGCGTAAAACTAAGAGGCCAGCAGATGCCAGCTTGAAGATTTAACAACGTCCAGCATCTTGGATACTTTCAACAGTTAACTTCGGAGATGCCTGCTATGGGAATTGACTTAGCTGGGTAGTGGGGAACCCTTCCATGAGGAGTAGAACACTCCTTATGCAAGATTCCCTTCTACCTGACTGGGTTGGAGTCATATCCTACAGGTCCTTGCCATGAAGGAGAAGATGAAGGCCTGGAGCATACTGTCCACAATTTTATTTTTCTGTGCCTGAAGTCCCTTCATTAGCATAGATAATTAAGAAGTGCCCATATGTGTTACTAGTAAATGAAATGAAATGTGTATATGTGCTGTTTAGGGTAGGATATCTATTTGAATCCTGTTATGGAAAACTTATATAGCAACATAGGCTGATTTTTCCCTGGGTTTTATATTTTAAAAATCAATTTAGGCTAGTATCTCTGATTTGTTAGAAGACGAATTGAAAAGTATATTAGAGAAATTGAAACTGGTGGGGAGTGGGGAGTTGTATAAGCATTAAGCTTATTTTCTGTCAGTCTTTTTTCTAAATATGGACTATAATTTTTCTGTCCTTATTGTGTTTCATATTGGTTTTGTTAGGTTTTTGTGATTGTGTCCTTTCCCCTGCAAATACTTCTTATTGTTCTTTTGTAACTATTGTTCAATGTTAGCACCATATTTCATTGATTCACACACAGTTTTTTAAAATTACATTTTAGCATGTTTGAAATTGGATTGCGTTTAGTAATTGATGGCAGAGATGCAGTAGGTATTTCCTGCACATTTGTGAACTTGGGTATGGTTTTCTAAATGAGTCTAAAAGAACTCTTTCATGAATATGAAATCAAAATTCTAAATTATAAGAAGCATTGTTTATCATAGATTAATTGATAGCCTTTTTCTTAGTGATACAGAAAATAATGGTATATCTTGCAGTTGACAGCTGTTTACATTCAATGAAATATGGTATATTTTGTAAAACAGGAACTCAAACTATTCACTGGTTCTCAGTTCTTGTTACTATCCCTCTTACTAGGAGATGAAAGAAGTAAATTGAACTGAACTTAATATTCATGTAAATAAATGACTGGTATTGCAAAACTGAGATCATAAGCACTGAGGTCTTAAATCAGTTTCAATGTGTGAAATACAAAAAGAAAAATAATGAGGGAGAAGTTGCTATGGTTTTTTTTTTTTAATTTTAGCTTTTCTGGAGACTTTGCAAGACTGACAGCTATTCACAGTTATATCAGACATTGGTTCCAAGTATAAGATGGACAGGTGTTACAGTAGCCAAGTTTTTTCTACCTCCTATATAGAATGACTGTGATTGTTGCTAGCCTATTGGCTCTAAGACAGCAGTGCTGGATAGTGCTGAAGAACTAGGGGGAATGAAGTGGAGGTGGAAGGAGGTAATGATATTTATGTATTCATGTAATCAGCATTCCTATGATATAAGAATCTAATTTAATTTTGGGCTTTTTGATTAAAGCAAGATATGGGAAAATTTTAGAGATTTATAAGACTGAAAGATTAAGTTCACTTTGAATTTAATGGCTGCAACCCATGAGAAAATGATAAATTTAAAATCATATGGCCTAGAGTGAGAATGTTGCTGGTAGAGGGGAACCCTATTGGTTCAGTTATGTGTGGGCAATCATCAGAAAGATGGGGATGAGTTTTCTTCATCTTCGCTAAAGGCATGATGAAGCATGCTAGATTTTATTTAGATACAAAGGAGATTTTAGAAACTGTGGTGTTTCTCATTCGTGGCTTAATGGATCAAGCTATCTCACATTATCTTCTGACACTAAGTAGCAGTAATTTGAACTGAAAATCTGGCAATTTTCTTAACCTCTATTTACTATAGTTTACTTATTGGTAACCTGGGATAAAAATGTCTTCTTTGAGGGCTGTTCTGAGGATTGAAAGTTCTATGTGGAATACCTAATTCAGTGCCTTCTACATAGCACACATTCAATGAATAGAACTTGTATTTATTACTGATTGACTGCCTGGGATTCTCATATTCTTGTCAACTATTATTGATATTTGGAAATAATATCAATTCCAAATATTTGGAACTTCTAAGGCAATGTATTCATTAATTTTGTTTGTTATTTTAGACTGTAGGTCATCTTATTGCTGCAGTACTAAAGGAAAATAGTTTTTCAGAAAAGATTCATCAGTCCACAACCCAGGTTTGTGTTTAATTTTGTACTTTAACGCTTTTCAGATATCGCTGCCAATGGGGTCACATATGCAGTTGGCTTGTTTCCCTCATAGTTGAGGTTACAGTAAAAATGATTTTGAACTGTGAGAACTTTATTGCCTTTTTTTTATTTGCTATGATTCTATAGCATTTAAAAAAATTAAAATTTATTAGAATAGACTCTAGGACTGAGACATGGAGGGGATGAAGGGGAATATTCTGATGACCATTAGTGAAAAATAATATGGGTGAAATGAGGGAAGTCATGTTGTAGAGGTGATTGATAGGGATGCTTCTACGGGGTTAGTTTTAGCTAATAGAAAAAATGAACAGAGTAACTCTGTTTGGGTGTAGGATATTTCTCATGCTTCAGGTCAGCCCCAAATGTGAGTTCTAAGTTGGAAAGGCCATATATTGATAGTCACAGCTGGAGGAAAAATTCTATTACACACATAGGGCATGTGAGTGCTCAGAGTTGAAGCAATGCCAGCTTATTGAGATACACCACTTGGGTTTTGGCTGATCATTGTTTTATATTTTGACATGCTGGTTGGGAAACTTTGCTTAAGAGAGCTGCTTTAAAGTGCACTCTATAGAGAACATAAGTGATGGAAATAAGATTTTTTTTTTCCCAGCAGAAATAAATTGATTTCCTTTTTCTTGCATCCTTTTTTTGATTAGCTACAACAAGTTACATTTCTTTACAGCTTCTGTTGACATGTTGAAGTAAGTGTAGGGGCATACTTCACTAATTGGCATTATCTGGTGTTTGTATGTAGTGATATAAATTAGGTTTTCTGAGAACCCTGATCCTAATCCTGCCTATAATCACATTATGTACTTTGAGAAGATCTAGTGGTTTCACTTAAACTGCCAGGATTTATTGAATGTCAAATCCCTGTAACTAAATGTTTCCTCTTCTGCTAATAGATGAATGCTTACACAGTATTACCTGAGGCAGCAGTTTGTTTATTCATTTATTTTATTTTTCTGGCTTAGTAATGGGAATAATGACATTTAGAGCCCTTTGGTATTGTCTATATAGGTGTATGAAATTTCTGTCTTAATAAAAGGAGAAATGAAATAGAAATATTTCCTTCTTATAGTGGCTGACTGATAACTATATTGTTCTTTTAATAGTGGGATCCTAAGATTGAAAAGTTTGTCAGCCAGCTGGGGAGAGAACGTAGGCACATTATAATGCCGATTTCCATTCTTTTAGTTATTTCTTTGGGAACTGGGGATCTTATTTATTCCCCAAATTATATATTTCCCTAATAAGTTGTATCAGAAAAAAGGAAAAAAATCACTTATTTGTTCTCTCTCTTTTTAAATTAAAAATACACAACTGCATATAACTCTAAATAGACTTAACCCATAATATATTCAAATATAGGTTTATTGCTAGCAATGAATCTTTTTTTGGAGGTCATGGTTTCCTGAGAAAGTTATAAAAACTGAAACCTCTGCTTTTATAGGGTTTTTAAAATGAGAGCTTATATTTACTTATGTGCCCTTCTGGAGCTTTTCTATCAAACAAGATGGATTCACAGTGTGAAGGGGAATAAGTCATCATCTCTCTTTCTTGAGCAAACAGTTTTCCTAGGCTTTTTTTGGTAGCCATGGAACGAGCAACTTGCTGGTGGCCTATTCTACTTTTCTCTCTTTTATTTGGGCCCACATTAGAGTTCAACAAATTGTGGCAGGGGCATTGTGGGTGGCAGTTAGGTACATGTTGGTGATGATAGAGGTTGGTGGTAGGAGAGTAGGATTATTTTCTGAAACTGTTATTGCCATTTAAAGCTTAAAACATAGATCGTATTTGGAGTTTAACTCAGACAAACTGATAATACTGACACTGTCGGTGTCTGGTTAAATTTCTTGGTTAGTTAAAGTCTTAGCTTTGTTGTGTTGCTTGAACTCTGGTTGTATCTCTGCCTGCAGCCAGTCTTCTTTTGCAGCCAAGGTGAGAGAGAGATGCTCTACTAAAACACATTCATTACCTATCTTAGAAAATTGACTTTATCTTATTATAAGAAGAGTGACAACAGTATCATCTTTATATGTGAAAACTAACCTCCTGTGCATGAATTACACATTGATGGATGGCTGAGGGTGTGTGTTTGCTGCTCTATAGAAGTGTCTTTTAATCACTGGTTTGATTTCAGACTCCTGCTTTGAACTTGCTGTGGGAGAAATGTTGCAGTGACAACGTAGTAGTTCGAACAACCTGCTGTGAAGGTCTGGTGGCACTTGTTGCTCAGGATCATGCAGAGTTCAGCTATGTTCTCAATGGGATACTCAACCTGATTCCATCGACCAGGTACTCTTTTCTCAGTATTTAATCAGTTAATGCTTTAAGATTTTAGAAAATAAATTCACTAATTCCCTATTAAGGGTCAGCTGTCACTTTACTCGCCAATTGCTTTTTTTCTCCTAAAATGTCATGCAATCGATATTTCACAAGTAGTAAGATCATGCTAATTTAAATCTTACAGTTTTAGAATTTGTGATCATTTGCTATACTTAAGTTTTGGGGCAGCTGTACTTCAATTTGTCATTGCTCTTTTAAAAAAGAAAATAGCTAAGTAGCTGATAATTCACAATTGCAGTGCAAATTCCTGAGTTATTTTAGGCAAGAAGATTGCCCATAAGCAATGCTACTTTCACAGTGGTACTGTTTGTACACTGTATTGGCAATACTTGGTTAGCCCTTGGTCTTAGTACATGCATTAGAAAATAATAGCACTCATTTCTTTAAAAGTCTTTTGTGATTTATTCCCTTGATTATTTCAAATTAATGATGATTTGCTCTTTGAATTTGTTTAGTATGGCCAGATTTAGTCCATTTACAGACTGAGTATAATAGACTCTGAGATGGTCAAACAAGACCATGTATGAATCAGTGAGCATCTCTTATAAAATACTCCCTGAAAAGGAGATGCTACTCTTACTTCAAGAAACTGTCTTGACTTATAAGTTGTAATTTTTGACTACTTCAATTCACTTAGGCTTCTGCTCCTTTTCCCCACCTCTCACACAGCCTCCCTCCTTTTTCCGTGGTTACTTGTTCTCACAGTGTTTTTTTACTTGCTGTTTTATTACAGTATCATCAGAGCTGAGTGCTTAGTCATTTGTTCTGCCTTCAGTGGAGATAGAGTACAGCTGTATTATCAGTTTGTGAAAGATATCTTCCTGGGCTTGAAGTCTATTAGGCTAAATAACCTTTGGCCTTTTAACCTTTCTTTATAAATCTTATTCTGTTCCCTCAGGTCATATCTTTGTATCATTTTGGAATCTTTTGGAACCTCAGATCATATCTTTGTATCTTTTTGGAACTTTTTGGAATCTTTTCTTTTCTTTTTTCCTTTTTCAGAGATAGGGTCTCGCCATATTGTCCAGGTTCGAGTGACTGTTCACAGGTGCGATCATGGCTTACTATATAGCCTTGAACCCCTGGACTCACACCAGACATCTGTCTTAACCTCCTGAGTAGCTGGGACTAAGGCATGTACCACTGTGTGGTTTTTCTTTTTCTTTTGCAGTCTGTGGTTATAATGCAGACCCTTAAACATAGTATATAAACCCTTCCCAAACTAACTCCAACCTTCTGCTCAAGTTGGGTTTTCTCCCATGAGCCTTCTCTAGACATCCATAACTGGTTACTGTTCCTGAGCTTGTGATCCACCTCAGCATGGGGTCCTCCTTCCCTTTCTCTGCCTGCATCGTCTTTGCCATCCTTTAAGGCTCAGCTCAGATATCCCCTTTTCTGCCCAGATTCTTCCCTCTTCTCAGCTGTTCGGCTTACTGCTTCATAGTATTTGTGTGTGTATTTTGAAGCCTGTATTTTAGTATCTAGCATGCTCTTTGACACTTAGTAGATGACCAACATTTGTGAATAAGTAAGGGTTTAATTATTGTGAAAAACTTACTCATTTTTTCCCTGTCTTCACCCCCCTTCACACACACAAAGTAATTTTAGAAGGATCCTGTTGTATAACTTGTTAAAAAGGTAGTTTTGCGGAGGATTTTTAGAAGTTAAGATTTTTATGTGTGTGTCTCTCTTAGTTGTTGATTGATCCTAGATTTTGCCTACCCTTTTTATTAGTCAAATGCATGGCATAGTCTTTTCCCCCCCAATTAGTTTCCAAATGAATTAAAATCTACAAATATAAAATCTAGTTGCATTGTGTGGTTGTACTATTTATATTAAAAAGTTAATGTATCAGCAGCTAATGGGGCCAGGGTAATGTCTTGTGTATTTAAGGTAAAATTAGAGCAGGTTAGATTATACCTTAATTCTAGAAGATAATCCTAGAAAAATTATGCTGGTGTGGGATATCATTCACACATCAGTATAAAATTCTCACTACTATTGTAAATTGCAAAGTATAAGCTTTACTATTAGTGTATCATCCTGTCATCTGTGGATATTGTAATTTGTCAATAACTTTAGTTTTTAAAAAACTTTTAACATGTATTTTTTGAATAGGCAAACCATTCACATTGGATATATGAGACAAAGTCTCTGCCCTGTTTCTACATTTTTTTTTTTTTTTAAATCCATGGAGGCCAAGCTGTTACTAGGTCTTGTTGTCTTTTAAAGGATACCTTATGCAACATACAATAGAACACTTTTATGTGTGTGTGTATATATATATATATATATATTTTCTTCCTTTTTTAACAAACAGGAATAGCAGCCTAGTACATAGTATTCTTTATTTTACATTTTCAGTGAAAAAATATATCTTGGAGCTCGTTTCATAAAGTACATAAAGAGCATTTTAATTTTTTTCTAGCTGCATAATATTCCATTTTTATGAATGAGTCATAATTTACTAATTCCCTATTTCCAACCTTTTATAATAAGACAGTGCTTCAATGAATACGCTTATACATATGGGTTACCATTAATTTTCAAAGTTCTAAATAAACATGACTGCCAGATGAAAGAAAACCTTTAATTTTAAAGTAAGCAAATTTAGGAATTTTAACAATGGAAGGATGCTGGAAATTTAAAAAAAAAAATTCTTATTTGAGAATATTCATGTTGTCTAACCTATTATCCACAGAGGGATACAGAATAAATGGTGAAGTTAACCAATTTAATTTTTGAATAAATTGACCTATAAAATGTGTTATATAAGTGCTAAGTTTTCCTTATTGTTGTCAGTATAGGCAATAATTATTTGGTTGTCAGAAAACAGGATTTTCTTCATTTACTTTATTTTTTTCAAGTAGCAGAGCTTTGTGGTTTGTAGCAATTACAAAGATGAAACTTTGTACTGTTTATTAATTTTTAAAAATGAGAATCAAAACAAAGTTAATTAAAAACAGGAGACTCAAACCACCTTCTTCAAATGCTGCTCAGAAGCTTATTGGAGTCTAGAGGTGCCTTGGGAACAGAGTCACACCATAATTGCTTATCTTTGATTTAGAAAAGTAATTCTAAAACTTTATCTTTCCATCTTGCCTATCTTCTTGCCTACCATCCTTTAGGAACTGGGGGTGAGGGGAGGAGTTGGAAGTGGAGAGAAAAAGTCCGTAGTAAGAAGCAGTCTTCTATAGAATCGATATTTGAGAACGTAGCATGTGGAGCTCTCTCACCATTGCAACAGATTTTGAAAGCTTCAAAGAAAGGAAAAGTTGATGGGGATATCTCTTCCAGCCTGCTCCTTGGCCCTTTGCAGGCCTAGTCTGTAAAATTCCTTTGGAACATGTAAGGAAGCCCCCTTGCCACCTGAAACCCAACCACAATTTGAGAAACATTGGTTTAGAGCCTGCTGTACTGTATGTATAGTCTAACTTTGAAAAAGACTTGACATTTGCAATGCTCTGGTTGTCTAAACTTCAGGGAGTGGCTGGGAAAGTGTCTGGCTTTGCTTGAGAGACTATTCTCTTCAAAGGAATACTGTAGTTTGATGTCCTAGAGTATTCTCGGTTCAAAGCTGAGGCAGCATGAAAAAATTGTAAACTAGTTTGTATAGCTTCTGTAAACAAAGAAATGGATTTAAGAGCTCTAAAATGTTCCTTTAATCAGTAAGGAAATTTGAGAAAAAAAATTATTCCTTAGGGAGGGTGAAGAAAAGAAGGGGCCCACAAAGGAAGCACAGTGAGGAAATCATTATCACCAGTTGAATGTGAATTTTGAAATTAACCAAAATTAACCAAATAAAATGTATGATATATAGTTGCATGTACTTTTCCAGACCTTTAAGGAATTGCTTGTTTTTGGTTTAGATTGTTTTTGTTTTTGTTTTGTTTTTACATTGAATTTATACTGAGATAAAGATTCCCAAAGCAAGGCATTTTCCATTTGTCTTTCCTTAGACTTTTTTCTCCCTTAACTGCACTGGCTTCTAGAAAGCTTATGCAGCCATTGTTATAGTTGCTTAGTAACAGGATGGTGAATAAAAAATCCTACTCTCCTGCGGAACCAGGTATTCAGTTTTTGATACTGAGTTTTCATGACAGCCTGTAATTTCAGCTCAACTGTTTCCCTCCACTCCCTTCTAAAAATGTGCTTGGTGAGAAGGTTATGCTCTAGATAAACCAGACTAGTACTTGATTTGTGAGCCTTTTGTGCTTCCAAACAGGGAAGGGACCTGTAAGAGATGTATTTTGGGACTATAAAGTGTATTAAACTATGGAAAATCAAAGTATATTTTCTGAGATTTCTGAAGTATACTTTAAATGATATTTTGCATAGGATGTTAAACATTTCTGTAGTGGGTCCTGAGTATAACTTCTGGGCTCAAGCAATATACCTGTCTTGACCTCCCAAAGTGCTGGGATTACATGCATGAGCCACCACACCTGGTCAATTTTTAGTCATTTATTTAAGCATGAGTTTCCCAGAACTGTATTTTAAAATATTCTCTTTCTCTTCTTGTCTCTGTTCATCTCTGCCTTTTCTCATACAATTTTGTGATGAATTTAGGCAATGATTTGATTATTAATCTAGTGTTTATCATTCTCTTATTTGCTGGTGACTTAGTAAAGCTAATCAATTACCTTTTTTTAGGGATCTTTAATTCTTTCTAGTTAAAAAAAGGACTTGGTTACATTTGTACCATTTGTTCCCATAATGTCCAGGGATGCCCTCCTTTTGGAATGCTCAAACCCCTTTTATTCTGTCCATCGTCAAATATTGGTACTTCTTGTATCTCGGGTTGTAGATTTTGAAAGCAAAGAACCTAGCATTATTTGTAGTCTTTTTGAAAGGAGACTGAGCATACATAAAGTGTTTAGTAATGTAATCAAATAAATCTCAAATGCACAATAGTAATCATACCATATCTACATAGCAGAAAGCAGTTTATGTGGATGGTTTTAATTAGTATAGTTTGCACAGCTTGACTAAACTTTTTTTGTTTGTTTTGTATGTTTTTGGGAATCTTCAATATCATTATTGACCACACTCATTCTCATTTCAGGCTAAATATCACCTGTATATAATGCTTGGGACCAGAAATGTTTTGGAATTTTTCAGATTTGGGGATATTTGCATATATATGTATAATTAGATGTTTTGGAGATAGGACCCAAATCTGAACACAAAATTTATTTATGTTTAATCTATATCTTATACTCATAGCTTGAAGGTAATTTTATACAATATTTATAAAATTTTGTGCATGAAACAAAGTTTTAACTGTCTTTTGACTACAACCCATCACATGATATCAGGGGTGGAATTCTCTACTTGTGGCATCATATCGGCATTCAAAAAATTTAGGATTTGGAGCATTTAAGATTTTGGGTATTTGGATTAGGGATGTACAATTTGCATGAGATCTAGGTCTTAGCTTTTATGCCCAGTGACAGTTGAGGCTTCTTTTTGCATTGTCTCTCGTTACTGTACCTGTGACTCAGTCCTGAAGTCTCCTTTGCTCTCCCTTAAAGGGTTCTTGAATAAATTTAGCTTTTCCTGGCGCCTGCCCAAGAAAGGACTTGTTCCAGCTGATCTTTATTGAAGGCTTTTGGCAACAGTTTCCTGAGCGTATTAGGACCCTTTGGGCTACTAGTTACAGAAATCCATTCAAACTACTTTGAATATAAAGAGATGATTTATATTTTTTTAATAAAGAGATGTCTCAAAGGACTCAGGAATAAATATGCACCTGGGCCTCAGAAACAAATGGGATGTCGGCCGTGTGGTTTCATTCTTCTCTCTTGCTGCAGACTGACTTTCTTTGCTTCCTACTTCAACAGGGCACCACTTATTCCCAGGTTAACTTCTCTTAGGTATGAGATAGCCAGACTGAGATAGGAATTTCCTGCCACAATTGCAGATTTCCAGTGGTTGGGCCTGGAGCTGGATCAGTCAGCTCTACCAGGGCCTTTGCATTAGTTTTCTAGGGTTACCGTAAAAAAATGATCATAAACTTGGTGACTTAAAACATCAGAAGTTTATTCTTTCACAACTCTGAATAACAGAGGCCCACAACTAAGGTGTCAGCAGGATTGATTCCTTCTGGAGGCTCTGTGGGAGAATCCCTTCTATGCTTCCCTACTAGCTTCTGGAAGTAGAGCTGCTGGCAACTCTTGGCATTCCTTGGCTCGTGGCTGTATAACTTTAGTCTCTGTCTCTGTATTCTTGTGGATGACTTCCATGTGTGTTTCTCTGAGATACAATATCTCTGCTCTTTCTCTTATAAGGATACTAGTTATTGGTAAGATCCACATAGGATGATCTCATCCCAAGATCCTTAATTTAATTACATCTGCAAAAACTCTAATTCCAAATAAGGTCACAGTCACAGATTCTGGGGGTTGAGAGTTAGATGTATCTTTTGGGGGGACACAGCTTAACTCTTTACTGGATAAACATACATGTGCTGGTGTTGCTTATACAATAACCAGATGAGTGAAAAATGAGTAGTAATTTCTAAAACAGAGAAGAGACTGGGACAGTGTTCCTGAGGAGTCCTCTGCACTGGGACTGGATTTGGAGGAGAGCAATATGGAAATAGTTATCTCTCAGCCAGTTGAACTCTTTGAAACCTAACTGCTTACGTATAAATGACTGATATTAGATCCATGTTGCTCTGACAGGGGTAGAGAGGGAGGAGAGATTGAGTAGATGGAGAGTCAGTGTCAAAGATAACATAACTGTTTTACTGTGATGATGGGATACTGCCATATTCCCTCCCACCCCAAAATATATATATTTAAAACTATGGATTATTTCTTCAAACAGCAATAATAATAGAAACAACCACTACTTTGCTTTCTAGGGGAAGTGGGTTAAGGAAGCAAACTACCAGCTATATGCCCAGCCTTGTTCTTTAGAGCTTTACTTAAAATTCCTCACTTTATCCTCAGAACAACCTTGAGGGTTGGGGGAGACTTTTCCATAGGTGGGATTGGGTTCTTCTATCAGGAGGACATAATATCTATAATATCTGATTGTTTATTAAAATAAAACAGTTATTGATGCACAATGACTAGATCCATTAATTCATTAGAGATTTTGAAATATTGACATTCTATCATTTTTTTCTTCATTTGTTACCTGAAATAGTATTATAAAGAGAGCCTGCCCCATATCTACTATTAGGTTACCTAGTAGTACAATTTGTATAGGAAAGGCAGGATATACACATAATTCTTTATTTACTAAATTCCAAAATAATGATTCATTATTTTTTTTACCATCCTTTCAGTGGTGACCAGTTACTTTTTCTTTTAAAATAATTATGGGCTGGGCAAAGTGGCTCATGCCTGTGATCCCTGTACTTTGGGAGACCGAGATGGGGGAATTGCTTGACCAGGAGTTCAAGACCAGCCTGGGGAACATAGTGAGACCTCATCTCTACAAAAATAAAAAAAAATTAGTCAGGTGTGGTGCATGCCTGTAGTCCTAGCTACTTGGGAGCCTGAGGTAGAAGGATCGCCTGAGCCCAGGAGGTTGAGGCTGCAATGAGCTGTGATCGTGCCACTGTATTCCAGCCTGGGTGATAAAGTGAGACTCCAACTGAAAAAAAAAAAAAACAACCCAAAACTATAATGAGCTCATGGTTTTAAACATACTTAATGTGTTTCAGTCATCTTCTTATATTTTTAGGGCTATTTTTGGACCCTCTGTAGGAGCAGCCTTTGGGAGGGGTGTGGAATTTAAAATTTCAATTTTTTGGGTGCTATTCAGTGATTTTCATACACAACAAATGAGTTAAGCAAGAGTGAAAGAAAATAACATCTTCCAAAGAAGACTTCTTGTCCCTTCTCTTATATTAAGTCACAGGAATTATCTAACTTTCCTAAGATTCTCTTAGGAGTTAATTTGCTGAGTGATAGGTTTAACTACATCATGAGAAGTCTTTAACACAGCAGTTAAACCTCTATATACATTCTGGATATTTCTCTTTTACTTTTCTTATTGTATCAGGAATTTTAAGTTGATTTTAATGTTGTAGGTACATGGATTAACATATTTTTGATGGGGAAAAAAACCCCAATCTCCAACAAAAACATCTGCTTTTCTTTCCTTAAAAGAGTTTTTCATTGCTTTATATAATACTTGGGTATGATATCATCTTCTTAGCATTTACAACTTTCTTACTTGATAAATGTGTGATCCCTGGGATGAAAAGCTTTTTATAACCACAACCAGTAATAGCATTCATGTTAATGTCTTTTGTAATAAACTAAATAATGCATATTGATAGTGAACAAATCAGATACTCTAATTTCAATGTGCATATGTAAAATCATGTAATTATAGAACTAGAAATTACCTTTAGCAGTTACCTTCAGATAGTACCTCAGCTATATCCATCCATCAGTTTGTCTATTAATTAAATGTATTTATGTATTTTTACTATCTCCTGTGTTCCTATGCTAGGTACTATGGTACCATGGTGAGTAAAGCAGATATAGTCATTGCACTCATGATGCTTTTGGTTTGGAGGGAGATTGCCATAATCACATAGTTCTCCAATTATGTATTAAACGCCATTCAGACAAAGTATGCTGCATTGGGAATGCCTTTAATATGAGGGTTTGACTTAGTCATGGTAGTCAGGGAAGGCTTTCCTGAGATAAGACTAAGGAATTAATAGACATTATCTAGACAAGGGGAAAAGGTAGAACTTTCCAGTTACAGGAAATAGCACATGCCAAGTCCCTATTGTGGGAGAAAAGATGGCTATTGGGAAGGCCTGAAAGAATATGAAGAGCAAGGTGAGCATGATTTGAGGTGAGGTTGGGAAAGTAGGTAGGGGTCAGACAGTACAGGCCATGATGGGTAATCTTGAGGGTTTGGATCTTGATCCTGGGTGCAGAGGGAAGTGTTTTATCTAGTGGATATCAGTACTTCCAAAAAAGACCATTTTGGCTGGAGTATGAAGATACAATTAAGTGTTGGGTTTGGGGTAGATGGATAGGGATACAGGGAAATTAGGTGGCTGTTGCTATAGTTTGAATGAGAGATGATGGTTGCTACAACTAGAGATGGAGGAGATAGATGAGGTATTTAGGGAGTGAAGCTTCCGAGGTGGATTGAATATGAAGATGACTGAAAGGAATATGTCGAAGGTGACTCCTTGGTTTCTGGCTTCTTTACAGTTAGGGAACGTTAGAAGACCAGATGTGTGGAAGAGCATGAGTTCAATTGTGGCTATGGTGAAAATGATGCACAGTTCAGAGCTAACGTGGGAATATCTAGGAGGCAGCCGGATATGTGTTTTTTTAATGCTATCCACTGAACACATTATATAATACTATGAATAAGTTAGGAATAATATCTAATCAGCTCTTTTTTGCCCTGGTTAAAGTCTTTAATTTGATTTGTTAACTAACTCTTTTGGTTACCTGTGTACTTCAGACTCAAACAGCCTGCTTGTCTAAAGGCTAATTCCAGTACCTGAAAATCTTCTTCAGAAACCTACTTTCTCAAATTAAATGACATGTTTTTGTGTCTATGCTAAACTATGACTGAAGATAGGTCCTAAATAGAAGACAAAATGGTTATTTCATTGTTTATTTCTATTTCTGCTCATACTGTCTATCTAGAAGATCAGACTTAATCTTCTATTTATGTTTAGAATGTCCTTCGCTTTGAGGTTATACATCTTTTTCCTTTATTAACTAAAAAAAATAAAAGTTGTGCATACTTTTTTGAAAACTCAAATAGCATCTGTAGATAGTGAAAGTGGTGAAACTTCTTTTTGTCATCATTTTTTTTTCTTTCTTTTAATTCACTTTTAAATTGGCCCCTGGTGACAAGTAGGCAATGGCAGGATTGGAAAGGCTTGTAGGGAGTTTCAGAGGTTCCTCCAAATCTTGGTTTTGGTTTCTGCTAGGAAATAGAGAAAATTAGGGTACATGGAATTAGGAACCAGCTAACTCTAGTGAAATTGGAATCCCATTTCTAGATCTATAAAAAGCATTTATATGCACATACATGCCAAGTGTTTTAAAATGAGATATTCCATTCACTTGTATTTTGCTTTAAAACTTGTTTTTTTCCACTTAATATATGGTGGGCATCTTCCATGTCACATGCATAAATCTGTTTGTATCCTTGTTAAGAGCTTGTTAGATTCTATAATGCAGAGGTATCATGTATTAGCCATTTCCTTATTGATGAACATATATTTTTTTCTTCCATTTTTTGCAATAACAAATACAGTGTAATATCTTCTTTTGAGTATAGATAAGGTTATTTCTGTAGGGTGGGCTCTTAGAAGCAGAATTTATGGAGAAAAGGGTGTGTTCATTTTCAATTTTTATTGATACTGTTACGTTGCTCTCCATAAAGACTGAAGCAATGCAGTGCATCCTCAACATGAAAGTGTTTATTTCCCCACTTACTCATTAACACTGAGTATTATGAATCTTATTCTTCTGTGATTTGCAGATCTGTATTCTCTGCTCATTTTCCTATTTTATAATCTGCCGTATCTTGTTGCTTTTATTGTCTATTCTACATGTTATAAACATTTCATCTCAGATTATCTCTTACCTGTTTTTTTTTTTTTGAGTTGGGATCTCACTCGGTCATCCAGGCTGGGGTTCATTTCAGCTTTGACTCACTGAGCTCAGGTGATTCTCCTGCCTCAGCCTTGAAAGTAGCTGGGACTGCAGGTGTGAGCCACCACACCTGGCTAATTATTTGATTTTTTTTTTGTAGAGATGAGGTCTTGCTCTGTTGTTTAAAAAATTGGAGTTCCACCAACAAGGGTGACTGCAAAATGAACATTTGTATACCTAACCCTGAATTGTACCCACATCTTTAAAATAAAAAAAAAATGGAGTTCATTTATCAGCATCAGAATTTCTATAAATCCCTTGGAATTAAATGCAAATGTGATGTTCCTGCTTTTTTCTTGGTTTTACTACTTTCATAAAAGGGTAGGGGACACAATTGGTTTAAAAACATAGATTTGTTATCTATCCTCTCTCGAGCTCTAGTCATAGACATATTATTATATAAGAAAAACCAATATAGTTTCACATGCAAAAAAGGACTATTTTAAAGAATCCATATTTCCTGGAAGAAATTCATTTAGAAATTCAGTCAACACTGATAATTTCAACTAATCATTAGACTCAGAATATGGTCTTATAAGGTTACTAGTTGAGGTCTGAACTTTCTTCAGTTATGTATTAATGGAGTTATTTTAGCTTAAATCAGACCTTAGAGATGATTTTCAGTTGCATAGACATTTTTTAGGCTAGAAGATAAGAAGATTTCTAAACATGTGACCTTTTTTTTTCTACCAGAGCAAACCAAAGTAGACTCACTACTAGGTCTCAGTCAGGTACTGGGTTCTCAGAGCTACTTTCTTAGTCTGTGACTATCAGATCTGAGATTTAATGGTCTCATTTAACATCTGGGCACAGGCCTGGGTCAGAACCACAAGGGTTTGGATCATCCAGAGGAATTTACTTTCAAAAGGCAGCACTGCATTCCTGAGGCCTGGCCGGTTAGCGTTAGATAATTTACCCTGACTTTTAGACAATTTACATACTTGGGGGAGTCAGATCTCCCTGAAGCTCTGTGGGCAGTCTGTAAGCTTTGCCCTATCCTATGACTGAGGTCAGGCATTTACACCTAGGAAGAGGTTCTTGGTAAATTGTTGAGAGAGCAGTTATGATTTCAACACCAAAAGAAGAGCTGGAGAATATTCTGGAAGATACCAGTCTTGATAGTCTAGAATCCTCAGTTGCAGGAAGATTCTGGTTCTGTAAATGTGAATAGGGTAAAGAATTTCAAAGAAGGAGTTCATTTTAAAGGTTTGGATGTTGAGATATCTTCTTCCTAATATTGGGAGTAAGAGGAATCTAGAAACTTAGAGTGTCAACAGAGAAGTTTCACACATGAATCTGACCCGTTCCAAAGGAAGAAAAAAAGACAATGCCTCTATTACCCAAGGAGGACCTCAAGGAGATGCCATGTAGTCAGGCCTTCTTAAGACAATTGCAGTTCATTTCAGATTTTGTTTTAAATTTCCCTTTTAATTTTTATTGAGTTACCATGGGATTAACTGACCACGTTGTGGGTCAAAGTAAAGTACCCATAGCACTGACACAATACCAATGTGTAAGATATGAACAAAGCTAAATCTTGGTTTGTCATCTATCAGAGAACACATACAGGAGTGAGAACCTTTGCGAGACAGGCTTTATGCAGTATTAAGACCTCTGTGTTCACCGGGACAGAAACCAAACACATGTGATGTCTGTCGTGAAAGATTCAGTAATGAGTCTATACTGCATGGTCATAAGAGAATCCATGTGATAGAGAAAACATACCTTTGTAGACTGTGGAAAATACTTTAATTGTAAGAGAAACCTCATTACTCCCCAAAGAATCCACTTGGGTGCTAAACCATATGAGTGCGCATGGCAGTGCTATGAAATAAAGATATAATGTGAGCCACAATTGCAAGCCACATACATAACTCAAAATTTTCTAGTAGCCACATTAAAAAGTAAAATGAAACATATGATGTTAATTTTAATAACATATCTAATGTAACCCAATATATCACAAATATTATTTCAACATGTAATCAATATAAAACAAATTATACTTTATGCCCCAAGTCTTTTCAATTCAGCATGTATTTTCCAATTAAATCTCAGTTTGGACTTGCTATATCACCAAGTGCTCAGTAGCCACACGTGGATGTTGGCTTCTGTGTGGAACAGTGCAGGTCTACTGTGTGGCCAAAACTTTTGTCAGTTGGAAAACTTTAAATGCACTAAAAATACACTGAGTAACATCTCATGTAAATGGCCAAATGAATCTAATTAAGTACAAGTCTTGTTCTAACCCCCAAAATAAAGTTAATAGTTATTTCTAACCTACTATGTTCTGAATATTATATGACGTAGTACATATTAAGTATTTAGGAGAATTCTTAGTTTACAGTAGATACTCAATAGATGTTAACAATCATGATTAAGGCTGGATTTGGCTCAGACTGTAATCTCAGCACTTTGGGAGGCTGAGGCAAGTGAATTGCCTGAGTCTGTGGGTTCAAGACCAGCCCTGGCAACTTGGCGAGACCTCGTCTCTACAATAAATCAAAAATTAGCTGAGTGTGGTAGTGCATGCCTGAGGTTCTGGCTACTTGGAAACTGAAGTGGAAGGATCATCGGAGCCCAGCAGATCAGTGCTGGGGTGGCTGTGAGTGTGCCATTGCACTCCAGCCTGGACGACGGGATGAGACTCCAACTCAAAAAAAAAAAAAAAATCATGATTAAAATAACTACTTTTCATTTAACAGTCTTTTTTATATTCTAAGATTTCTTTCTATTTTTCAAGAAGATCTTTATTTAAGAAGGACAGGCTATTTCTTTTTTATGTGTTATCCTCCTACCTCTTATAGAAAATAAGGAAAAATTTTAAAATGTGATTCCTCTTCCATTAATTCTGTTTTAATGGGAATTATTTGCTTTGATTGGTTCCCTGGCCCACTTTTTTGAGTGGATGATCCATTTCATATGTCTAGTTATTTTTCATGGTCTGCTAATATTTATAAATGAAATACTTGATCACTCAGTGTGGGTAACTGATGTGGTCACTGCTTGAAATTATGTGGGCCAATGTTTGCTTTTTCCTGATTGATTTTTCCCCAAGAGAGTGTAGGCAGGTGATTGATAGACTGGTGGTTTAACTCTTTGGCTCTATTTCTCCTCCTTTACATGTGTTGGATGCGTCTTGACTGTGCTATAGATTGAGTTGGATGCCTTTGGGTGGCTGCTGTTGACTGTGAGTGGCAAGTGCTAAATTTTTTTTAAATGGTAGGATTAAGCACCTGATTAGAATATGTACTTTATATTTTTAACTTTTTGCGTATTGTTCTGTTTCTTACAGGAATACACATGGCTTGATAAAAGCCATTATGAAATTACTACAAATGCAAGCTCTTAAGGAAGGACAAGGTGAAAAGAAGAGTATTCAGGATATATATACCATTAGGTGAGCTTTTTCTCTTTTCTTTGTATTTTTTAAAAATAAAAGTAATTGTTGCCGGGCTCGGTGGCTCAGCCTGTAATCCCGGGCCTTTGGGAGGCTGAGGTGAGTGGATTGCCTGAGCCCGCGGGTTTGAGACCTGCCTGGGCAGCAATACCTCATCTCTACAATAAATCAAAAAATCAGCCAGGCGTGGTAGTGCATGCCTGTAATTCCGGCTACTTGGAAGGCTGAGGCGAAAGGATCGCCGGAGCTCAGCAGGTCGAGGCTGCGGTGGCCAAGAGTGGCCACTGCACTCCAGTCTGGACGACAGAGTGAGACTCCAACTTAAAAAAAAAAAAAAAAAAAGTCATTGTTAACTCGTTATAAATGTGACAAGATAATTCTTAAGAGTTAGTTATTTAATTGAGTGGGATATGCATACTGTGATTGTGGAAGTCTGGACCTTTGAGGGAATTAGTGTTTTGAAGATGTAGAGGATTGGAATAGGGCTTACAATATGCTGAATATCGCCAATATCAGTTTCAGTGCTGCTAATGTGGAAGTGAAATCTTTTACCTGAAACTCAGATCATTCTTTTTGTTCTAGAATATGTAACCATCTTCCCAGCATTATGAAAATTGAAGACTTTATTGAGCAAAGCTACTTAAAGCAGGAGGGATTTAGGTTAGGAAGAAAGATAAGCTTCATTACTAGAAAATGCAATAAGAGACTGTTGTTTGCAACTGTTATTTCCTAGGCTAAGGTCAGTAGTTAGGAGTGTTGATTTGCGTTTTTTTTTTGTTATCTATAGAATATAATAAGGTAGAATTATTTTTAAAAGAAAATATACACAGCAGCAATCATAGGTTTTATGGGAGAGTTGTGGACAATAGAGAGAATCATACTCCCTTATGAAGGTGACCTTACCTATTGCCTTGAAGGTCCCAGGAAGCCATTCCTTAAGAGAGGGGTTCTTAATTAGTAGAGGACCCAGAAGATGCATGTAATCAATGTATGTTGTCCTAGGATCTGTATTCAGTGAGGCATCTAGAATGTGTCTGCTTCAAAAGAATGAGACCATAGGATCAGAAAAAGGGATGTTTATTCACAGGGGGAAGATGGCTTACATGGGGTGTGGTGATCCAACAATGAAAATAAATCAGATACTTGTGAACCTTCTTTGGCTTGAGTTTACAGCACCTATAGTTTTCAGCATTTGACACTGCAGCTGTCAGAAGTGTGAGAGTCTCTTCAAAATACAGAGTGGTGTGCTTTCCTTTTGATAATAAATACACAGTATCTCATATACCATGGTCTTTCCTGTCATTTTAGTGCTGTTTGTGATCGCTGTTATTTTTATGAATACATTATTAAGAGTTTCTTAAGCCATTTTTCTTCACAAGGTCATATTTGCATTATAATATATATATATTTTTCTTAACATGTGAATATCTTCAAACATACAGAAAAGCTGGAACAATGTGGTGCAATAAATTAGTAATTAATATTTATAAATATTTTTTAATATGGGAAGCAAAAGGAAAAGTATTTATTTGAAAATACTATGAAAACTTGGGGTGAGTGGAGTAAAGTTTTCCAAATTGATAAATAGGCTTTTCTCCTTCCTTCCTTCCTTCCTTCCTTCCTTCCTTCCTTCCTTCCCTCCTTCCTTCCCTCCTTCCTTCTCTCTCTCACTCTCTCTCTCTCTGTCTCTCTTTCTCTCTCACTCCTTTCTTTCTTTTTCTTTTTTAACATAGTGGTGGTCATTTTGATGTAATGTCTTTTAGTTTCAGGTTAATTCTTCATTCATTCCCTTGACTAAAATTGAACCTGAAAATAAATGAGCAAACTTAATGTTCTGGATAAACATCTGTGTTTCCTCCTTCTCTTTTTTTTTTTTTTTTTTTTTTGAGTTGGAATCTCACTCTGTCTCCCAGACTGGAGTGCAGTGGCCGCTCCCGGCCACCACAGCCTTGACCTGCTGGGCTCCAGCGATCCTTCCACCTCAGCCTTGCAAGTAGCTGGAATTACAGGCATGTGCTGTCATGCCCGGCTGATTTTTTGATTTATTGTAGAGATGAGGTCTCGCTGCCCAAGCGGGTCTCGAACCCGCGGCCTCAGGCAATCCACTCACCTCAGCCTCCCAAAGGCGTGGGATTACAGGCTGAGCCACCGAGCCCGGCCTGTTTCCTCCTTCTTAAGAGGAAATTCAAACTTTGGGTCAGAGTTTCAGGACAGAAAATTATTTCATGTCACTGTTATTCAGTGAGATTATTTATTTATTTATTTATATTTATTTATAGGGAATCTATTGACAGTTTAGATTTTTTAAATAGCATAATGATTCACATGATTGACCCATTTAAAATGTATGATTCCATGGCTTTTACTATATTACAGTTATACAACCATCCCCATACTCAAATTTTATTGACTGATTGATTGATTGAGTCAGAGTCTCACTGTCGCCCAGGCTGGAGTGCAGTGGTATGCATTCTCATGGCCACCCCAGCGTTGACTTGCTGGGCTCTGGCGATCCTTCAGCCTCAGTCTTCCAAGTAGCCGGAACTACAGGCGTGCCGCTACCACGCCCGGCTAGCCATAATCAATTTTAGAGCATGTTCATCACCCTCAAAGAAATTCTTTTCCCATTAGCAGTCACTCCATATCTCCCTCAACCCAGTGGGACATTTTTAACTCAATGGGTCTCATCACTGACTGCTGCTTAGAACCATGTGGGTGTGTTTAAGAACAAAGAAACGTGGGACAAATACCCCAAGCCAATTGAAACAGAATCTCTGTCGTGAGACCTAGTACTTTTTGTTTGTTTGTTTGTTTGAGTCGGAATCTCACTCTGTCACCCAGGCTGGAGGGCAGTAGCACACTCATGGTCACCCCAGCGTCGACCTGTCGGGCCCTTGCGATCTTTCCGCCTCAGCCTTCCAAGTAGCCGGAACCACAGGTGCGCGCTACCATGCCCGGCTAATTTTTTGATTTATGGTAGAGATAAGATCTCGCCAAGTTGCCCGGGCTGTTCTCGAATCCGTGTGCGCAGGCAGTTCCACCACTCGGCCTGAGACCTAGTACTTTTAAAAGCATCCCTGATTCACAGTGACTGCAAGGTGGTATGTCAGCTATCCTCTAATGTGTGTGCTAATCAACTGGGGATCTGGTTGAACTGCAGATTCTCTTTCCTTAGGTCTGGGGGAGGGCTCTAGATTCTTGTCTAACAAACTCCCAGATGTTGCTGCTGCTGTTACCCCACCACATGGTGAGTAGCAGAGCTACTGCAGTATCCATAATACCTGGGAGCTGGTTAGGAATGCGGAATCTCAGACTTCATCTCAGAGTGCTGATTTTCTGGATAACTTATAGACACCTTAAAGCTTAAAGAAGCACCAGTTTAGATGATGGTAAAAAAACTGTTCTGTCATGCAGAAGAATTAGGTTTACTCCCACTTTTTCATACTGATTGTCTTCACTGTGTGTAGTTGTTTGACCTTCAGTTATCTGTAATACTTACCTATTTTTCTGTTCATAATTCATTTTCTCCTGTTGTTGGTTCTTTTAACTGCAGTCTTGTTTTAAAAAAAGTGATAGGTGCAGGTTGTGGATAGGGAACCTAGCTTGAGGAGCTGAAAAGAATTGGATACATAAGGTTTGTTTTTAAATAGGTGGCACATTAAGAGGTCCGGAATCAATCACCTGAGTTGGCATAATCCAGTAATGTTTATGGAGAGCCCTTATGTGAATGGCTGTTTGGCACCATAAATCAGTAGAATGTAATCGAGTGTATAAGAGCCTTAAGTTCCTCCAAGGGGGATTGTGGATGGCAGAAACAGAGGAGAGGTGAGCCTGAAGAGCATATGCCCCTCAAGAGAGCTATGATTACCTGAGTCAAGCATAAAATTGTCATGCTGTTTTAGAGCCTTCTTTGCCACATGTTGGTTAGCAGTATTATCCAGCCTTGGAGAGGCAACTGATGAGCTGTGTATGAAAGCATAAAAAGGATATGAGTGGCTTAGAACTCCACTGAGAGGGGTTTTCTGATTTTGCTGCAGGATTAATTTAAAACAGAAGGGGAATGATGAGTAAATATAAGAGTTCTGGGGATGAAACTAATCTATGTTTTTACCGTATTAATGACTGCTAGCCTGTAGTTGAGGTTTGAGTATTTCTCATTTCTTTTTGTCTTAATAGCTGATTAGTTTGAATCACTGTAAAACAGAATACTTGATCGTTTTAAGGTCTGTACTGAACTGGTTAAGTTGTGCCAATATGAGAGTGGAATGAGAGGGAGAGATGTGAGAACCAACAATGTTAGACAGTGGCTTCCCTTAGCCCCTATGAATTGCCTGAAATAGCTCTAGAGAGGGTATTCTTTTTATTGTACCTAGAGTTTAGTGGTTCTCAAACTTCTCTTGCGTAAGAACCACCTGGGAAGCTTTTTAAAAGGATAGCTTCTCAATCTCACTTGTCAGGCATCTTGTTCATTCAGTAGGTTCTGTGTGAAACTCGGGAAGTAGCATGTTTATCCACTTACTCAGCAATATGGATATAGGTCATTTGTGGATCACACTTGAGAAATATTGCTTCAACCTCTGAGAGATTGATGGCACCACACGTGGGCTGCAAGGACCCCCTTAGGTTAGAGTAGAGGAGCTCTTGAGTGGCTTAATCAAGACTCCTTTCTTCTGTTTCTTATTTGGGAAGCACCAAGGCACCAAGTTAGTCTTACTGTGTCAGTCATGGATAATGAAGAGGCCAGCAGCACAAACAAAGTAATTCTAAAGAAAAGCAGTCCAAAGAGAGCAAGCCAACTGTGGATGCAGGAGAGAGTGTAAGAGATCATTGATTTGTTCAATGAAATAATTCCATGGCCCCAACACGTTAGTGTTCTTCGTGGTCAGAAGGTGGGAAGGTGGCTGTGGGTGCAGGAGGGGAGAGAGTAAAGAGAATCCTGAACATCCTCTTTCAAAATGACACTGGTTTTTAGTGTTTACTGTGCATAAAATGCTCATCCTCATAGTTTTCCCTGCATATGTCTGTAACATGCCTAGATAACTGCATTTTAACAAGAAATTTAAATGGCAGCATACTGACAATACTTTGAGAAACATTGAATTAGAGTGTGTGTAGCTAATAAAGTTCATATTGCTTAACTGAACCTTTCTTCCTAGACAGTTATTTCTTTGGCTTTGTTGGCTTAAACAAGATTAGTTGGGGATATTTAAATGGGGCCGCAACTCTCAGTATCTTTGAGGATGGGGGTGCAATTGGCTACTGTGGTTAACCGAGGAGCATATGCCAAGCATAAAACTCTAGGCCCATTAGTTTCAACTCTGGCTGCACATTAGAGCCCTCTGCAGAACTTTAAAATATAAAGATGCCTGAGCTTTACCCAGAATGACTGCAGGGTCTGCCTCAGGCATTTTTTTAAGCTTCCTCTATGATTTCCAGTGTGTAGGTAGGGTGGAGAGCCGCTGGTCAATTGTTGCAGTGAGGCAATGGGGCTTCCTTGCTGCCAAACCTGTGGAACTTTCGATATAAACAAGATTTTTGTGTGAAATCTCCTGATTAAATGCAACCAATTCAAATTTTTAAAAATATAAGGTGGGCAGACAAAACATATCTGCTCACAGGATGCAATCCATGGGCAACAGGTTTGTGACCTCTGATTTAGGTGCTTAACTATTTTCTAGAATTTTAGAAGTCTTTGCTAGGTATGAGCCATTTAAAAAATACTAATTAACTTTTTTTTAAAGCCGCAGCTAAGACATTGTTCAGTTCAGACTGTCTCTCCTTTTATTTGGCATGAATTTTCTTTTGTTTAGATAGAAGTCCGCTTTTCTGAAACACTCTTGTATTTAGCTAAGTTATTTAAATATTTTCCAGTATTGATCATGCAGGAAGTGGGGCAGAGAATCAATATTTGACTGGTGTTTTAGATGCAAGAAAGAATAGCTGAACTAAATTTTCATTAGTTGTAAATTATTAAAGGCTCATTTTCTCATTTGCTTTGTAATATGCCATTTTTCACTGAAATTTTATCATGTGCTTTAGCTTTTAATTTTTTCTCTTCATATTCATGCTATGGCAGTCTTTGTAGGAACTCTCTTCTCTCAGTGAAAGTGAGGAAATAGCTGTGAATTCATGAGCAGTAACTGTTTGTTCCAGAATTTGTGTATCATTCTGATGTGCCAGACAGTGGCTGCCATGCACAAATATCAAATGTTAAGAATCTTATTTGTGGGAAGATTTGGTCTGATCAACATCGAGCTGTACTTTCTGAAATAAGGGAATATGAAATGTTTTTGGGAGATGGTATGTTCTGAAGTAGGTGATTAGGCCAATGGTGATGGATGGTTGTACCCTGAGTAGATTAAGTTATATGTTCTATGTGTGTATTCACTAATTTGTGTAGTGGTTTGTAGTTTATTTGGAAGGAGAGTTAATTTTAAGGACTGAAAGGTGTGTGTGAGATACTTTGTAATTCATATTGATTCTTTTCCTTATCACTGAGGTCAAATCCATTCATCCCTTAGGGCCATCAGGTGAAGAAAAACAAAAGAAAGTCCAAGATAAATACTGATATAAGTGCTCAAAGACCAGTTTGTAGTTGTGGATTTCAAAATGTTAGTCCCATTTTTAATTTGGATAACTAGCATTTTCTCAGCATTAACCTGTTTTTGCATTTTCTCTTACTATACATTTTAAAGAATGGCATGGCGCCAGCCACATGGAGCACTCAGGAAGTGTTTTAGATGTAAGAAAATCAAGTTCCTAGATGCTGCTGTGTGAAAGAGCTTGGCACACTAGAGAAACTAACAGGAGGCTGCTGGTTTAGTGTTCTAGGGGAGAAGAGGCTGGGTCTAAAGCTCAGGAGAAGGCCATGGGTTAATATGCAAGGCCATGGCAAAGCCTTTGGTTTCAGTAAGAATAGTGGAAAGCCATTGAAGGCTTTTCTTTTTAACTTATTGTTTTGAAATAGTTCTAAGGTTTTAGAAAAGTTATGAGAATAGTACAAAAGAATTCTGTACACCATTTACCTAAGTTTGTCAGTGTTCTTACTCTTTACCACGTTTGCTTGATATAATTAATTCTCTGTATATAATTAATAAAAAACATGTGAAATACTTAAAATAGTGTGCTTTCTAAGGATAAGGATATTCTCTTATATAACCAGAGTACATTTATCAAATTGAGAATATTTGACATTGATACAATACTTTTTTCTAGTGTATAGTCTGTATTCCAGTTCTGCTCATTGTCTTAATAATATCCTTTTATACTTTTTTTCATGTATAGGATCCAGTTTAGGATCACATGTTGCCTTTAGTTTTCATACTTTTTAGCCTTTTTTCAGTGTGGAACTTTTTCTCATATTTTCTTTGTCTTTCATGGCATTGGCATTTTTGAATATGTATAAATGATTCTGTGCCCTTCTGAGGATATCACATCTAGAGACATTCATGCCCATCTTGCCCTTACTGGGGATTTTAATTTTTATCACCTATTCAAAGTGTTGTCTGCTTTTGACTGGGCGTGGTAGCTCATGCCTGCAATCCTAGCACTTCGGAAAACTGAGATGGGAGGATTGCTGGAAGCCAGGTGTTTGAGACCAGCCTGGGCAAAAAAGCAAGACCTTGTTTCTAAAAAAAAAAATAAAAAAAAAATAAAAAAAAAATAAAAGAAAAAAAAATAGCCAGATGCGGTGGTGCCTGCCTGTAGTCCTAGCTACTCAGGATGCTGAGGCAGAGGGATCACATGAACACAGAAGGTTGGGCTGCAGTGAGCTGTGATCATGCTGTTGTACTCCAACCTGGGTGATAGAGTGAGACTTTGTCCTCTCTCTCAGTGCCAAAAAATGTATATACATTTTAAGAGATGCTGTCTATGTTTTACTTATTGGAGTTGAATTGAATTACAGTAGCAGTGTGTAGTATGACGTTAGCTGAAAAGATGGTATTAATCAAACGAATTCTAGCGTTACCATGCGACAGGCAGAACAAACAGGATACACGGTTATCATTTGAGGAGCACAAGACCATTTTGAAGTGGTATTTGAAATTCGAGAACATTATGGAAGTACGACAATGGAGATGTAAGCATGCAACAGAATCTCCAACACGCCTAATAATGGCACACATTCGTGATAAGTTTGAGATGCATGGTACTGTGTGTGATGTGCATAAGGGGAGATCCAAGAGGCCTCGCACAGCCACAAGTTCTGCAGTAGTTTGCCGTCATCAGAAGTGTCCAGGCGCTGATGGTAACCACTTCGGACACCTTTTGTTACTGCAGAATTATTATCGGTATATATTGAGTATTACAATTTTAATATAGTTTTTTCCTTTTTTAAAATGTGTATACATTTTTTTTGGCACCCTCTCATATAGAGTCTGGTTTCTCTGCTGTGTGGTTATCATTTTCCTTTTGCAACTAATCAGCAATGTGTGGGGAGGACACTTCTAATGAGGAGATCCGCTCCTCATTAGCTCACCATCCCAAACAATTTTTACTGTGATGACTACAAAATGATTTTCCAACTCCACCACTCCCTTCACATTTATTAGTGGCAAAGGAGATGGTGATATGTTTTAGAGGTGGAAATGACAATTAAGCTATCAATCAAGGATATTAAGGGGATAAATTAGATTCTGGTTTGAACTTATGCTCTAAAAGAAGTCAAAGTTAAAACATTTATTATATTGACAATACACTTATACTTTACATGATATATGAGTTTCTAAAATTAAAAAATGGTTAACAACTTAAAATATTATGTGGCTGTTTTTAATTTGGGATATTTTTAATGCTTTTTTAGAGGCGTGATTTACATGCCATGAAATTCATTATTTTAAAGTGCTCAAGTCAGTGGTTTTTATTATATTCACAAAGTTATGTAACCATCACCATGGTCTAATTCCAGAGTATATTCATCACGCACAAAATAAATACCCATTATCAGTCATTCCCCTACCCCCACCCAGCCCTTGGAAGACACTACCATTTCTATCTATGGTGTGCCTATTCTCGGTGTTTCGTATAAGTGAATTCATACAATGTGGCTTCTTTCACTTAGCATAATGTTTTCACGGTTTCATTCATGTGGTAGCATGTACCATTACTTCATTTCTTTTTATTCATTGTACAGATACATCAAGTTTTATCTATCCAGGATTTTTTTTTTAATGTCATTAAATTTTTAGTGTTTTTGCCTTTTACTTTTGCCTAGACTACTAATAAACTGTAGTCTTTAGTAAGGGTAGGTGTTTAGCTACTGATTTTTATTTCTACATAAATTTCATTATTACATTTACTATTTCTTAGTGATGTTGCTTAGAATCTTCTAATTCTTTTTTTTTTTTTTTGAGTTGGATTCTCACTCGGTCGCCCAGACTGGAGTGCAGTGGCCCCTCCCGGCCACCGCAGCCTCGACCTGCCGGGCTCCGGCGATCCTTCCGCCCCAGCCTTCGGAGTAGCCGGAATTCCAGGCGCGCGCTACCACGGCCGGCTGATTTTTTCATTTATTGTAGAGATGAGGTCTCGCTGCCCAGGCGGGTCTCGAACCCGCGGGCTCAGGCAATCCACTCACCTCAGCCTCCCAAAGGCGTGGGATTACAGGCTGAGCCACCGAGCCTGGCTAAAAGTTCTTTTAAATAGGTTACACGTGCCAAAAAATCAGCCGGGCGTGGTAGCGCATGCCTGTAATTCCGGCTACTCGAAGGCTGGGGCGGAAGGATCGCCGGAGCCCAGCAGGTTGAGGCTGCGGTGGCCGGGAGCGGCCACTGCACTCCAGTCTGGGCGACCGAGTGAGAATCCAACTCAAAAAAAACCAAAAAACCAAAAAACAAAAAACAAAAAAACAAAAACAAAAAAACCCCTGACCATCAGCTATTATATGGTTTTGTTGACAAAGCGAACATTTTATTGTTTGGAGGGCTGATTATTTCAATAATTGAATATTTTATCTAAAGGGGTCTCCTGAGGTATAAATGTTTGTTTTTACTTAGTATGAAGTAAACATGACACCATTATTAAATTGTTTGTACTACACAGTCAAGCTGCCATTAAGGGACTGAAACCAGTAGAATACATTAATATATTTTATTTTTCTGAAGTTATAAAAACTTAAATACCCAGGGAGCCGCCTTTTCTGGGCAGAACACATAATATATAACCTTTTTTTTGGGAAATGGTCTTTACAGTTTATGTTTTGAAAACAGGAGTTTAACAAGGCTGAATTGCAGCTATTATCTTAGATATATTTAGGTTAAATTTACTGATATGTGCTCCTTTGGGGTCAGGACCTTCTTTAAGAATTACATAAAAGTTTTGGACTTTCATCTAGAAAATATACACATATATATGTACTCAGAATTTTACATATAATTTCAGACAAGGCTGTAGAAAGAATTATAGAAAAGTCAGAAGAAAGAAGATGGGAAAGAAGTTACTATCAGTGTCAGATTCACTCCTGAAAAAGACCAGCAAAGTTAAGGATAAGAAGAAGCTAGGACAGTAATTGAGAAAACATAACCAATAATACTTTCGAAGGGCCATCTGTCTCCTTGCTGTTCCATTCTGTGTGGCTGCATGTTTTGCTTCTGTTTTCATTTCCTCTTTTGTCTCCTGTTTTCCACTCTGGAAAGTCTTTGTTCACAATTTTTAGTTCTAACCACCTGGAATTTACACCCAGGATTTATAATTATGCCTGAAGAATAAGCTACACACATTGTACGGTCTTCCAGTTAGCAATAGCACCAGAAAACACTTTATAAGTTCTTCTAAATGTAGATGTTTAATTTAAAAATTGGCATTGTAATTTGCGATAAATGTCTTTATGTCCACAAAAATGTAATTTTTGTCTTATTAACCTATTCGTCTCTAGTTGTGTGAGTATGTGTGCATGCGTGTGTGATCTTAGCACGTAATTTAATAAAACAAAGGTTTTGGATCTCTAAGTACTTCTATTTTTCCCCCACCTATTACCTTTTACATAAAAATAGTTCCAGACTTCTGATATTGGCAGATACCTTTGCATTAAAACTCTGACTCTCAAAATAGAGATCCTAGGAAAGGTTCATTGTGAGGGCAGAATCATTGTAACATGAGGTATATTTTCAGAGGAATCTTACATTTTCCCTATCTGTCTTATAGACTCAAAGAAAAAGATGTAGCCAGTCAAAAATGTCAAAATAAAAATCTCGTTTGCTCCAAGTCTTTTCCTAGAAGCCTATGTGGAAATGCATTTGTCTTAAAATTGTGCTATTGGATATGTGCAATTCACAACTACTGTTTAATATTTTTGTGATTCATTTTTTCTTTTTTATAGTAATACTCATGGTGGAATCTTTGTAGGTTTTTTATTATGCAGTCTTTTACTTGAAATCTGCAGATTTTAAAAATTTCTTTTTAGCTTTTAACCAACACATTCAAATAAAAATTCAGAGCAGGTAGAAAATGCTTTTAAAATGCATATTTGATGTAGTAAGTGCTGTGCTATGCTCTGAAAGCACCAGGGTCACAGCTGCATACATGAAAATGCATGGTGACTGCAGGCATTGTTTCCTCACACAGAAAAAGCAATCTGTGTCTGTCGCTAAATTTATGATGTAAATCAAATAATATCTTTCCTATATTCAGAGATGTAGCAAGAAGGTTGAGGTGACCTAAAGGTTACAAATAACTTTTGCTTTCTGATTTGCCTACCACAAGACAAATTTTTTTTACAACCTCATTTCTATTAAGATTGATGTATTTATGCTTGGAAAGGTGAATCTAGTTACATATCTTATTTTATCATTGCCGCTGTGCTAGTCTGCTGGAACCATGCATTTATCATTCATTCCTTCCCCACTCCATTTTGTTAAGATGCATGTACTATACTGCTCTGTGTTGTTGACAATATTAGTAAAGGGTGGAGAGTGCTGAAGTATTAGATACCAACTCTGTGTGCTTCCTCTGTGCTTTTTTTCTCCGAATAGTCTTGACTTTGGTACAGTGTGCCAGAGGACTATGATAAATTGGTTTTATGTGATCCAGTTTATTCTCTCATTTGCAACAACATGAGTGAACCAGCTTAAGAGTTTTAAAAGGTGATTTGGGGGAAGTGTGTGTGTCTGATAATTATATTTGTTGTAGATGTGCATTTGACACAGAAAGGGAAACAAAAAGATTAAGACGTATACCCAGCTTTCAAGCTGCTTATGCTGTAATTTAAGAAACAAACCTATTCTGATGATAATCACAATAGCACCCATTTATGGAGTGCTTCTGTTTGCTAGTTACTGTGTTAAATGCTTTATTTAAAATTGCAATTAAAACACTTACAAATCATGAAATGGGAAAGTTCCAATGAATGTGCAACAAATTGGTTCACCTATGGCAGAAAAAACAAACAAACAAACAAAACCACACAATAAAGGAGGCATTAGAAGCACTAGTGGCCAATGAAGTGTGACCTGGTTGCTTGGCTTGTATTGATTTTCCTCTTTAGAGACAATGTTACTCTCTTTTAAAGAGGAAGCAAGATCTATTATATATCTCAAGAGTTAGGAAATTCTGATTTAAAAATTTCTGTGAGCTCTTTCTGAACATAGCACTTCACTTCTCTCTGAAATTGAAAAAAAAATAGGGTAATTTATCTCTTAAAAAATGGAGATCTCTTTTTTAAGGCCTTAGATTTTATTAGCTTTAGAGCCATTTAGGCTAGAGACAGAATTATTAGTTGTAGAGAGCTATCACCCTTACTGCTTTTTTGCCTTTACAGGGTTTGTTTCCCCCTCTAGTTCTGAGCAGTACTAAGGTTAGAGCATTAATGAGTGGCTTGGGTTATATAACATTTGCACTGGAAGGTACTTAGTCTGATCTCCTCATTTTATAGATGAAGAAACTTTGACCAAGAGCAGTTAAGTCTCTTGCCTGGTATCACATGATTTGTTGCAAAGCCGGATGTAAATTTGGAAATCTTGATTCTTACTTCAGTTCCCCTACCCCCCAATATTTTATTTCACCTCTCCACTTCCTTTTTTTCCTGAGACATGGGCATGACCACATAATAGTCTTTGATTCGGATGATGTTCTGTAGCCACTGCTCATATAAGTAACAGTAATGATGATATTGTGCCACATTTGTGTTTATTTTTCTCTAATCTTACATAGCTTAATGTCTGTCACTATTAGTTTTATAAGTGATTAGGTTTATTATATGGACAGCCCATCTATTATTTTGAATAGAGTTGTAGTCAACCTATTCTTCATAATTTGAACAGCAGTTTGGGGGATAATTGACGTTTTAAGGCATAACTCAGGTTTTGTTTTGGTGTTTTTCTTATTCTTTCTTTCTTTGATCAATAGTACTCTAATTTAAATTTATTAGTTTGACTTGTTTAAATTGTGGATTCTTTCATTTACCTTGACCTTTCTCAGTTGGGTATACTTGAAGTAGAATGGCTAGCAAGCGGCAAGTGAGAGGAGGAAAAAAGAAGCATCTTGAATAATCTGTAAAAGTAATAATCAATTCTTGAATACATCAAGAGTGAATTATACTTAGCCTTATGGAATTTTAAATGCTTCAATTATAATATTTTAATAGAAAAATAACTTTATTTTCTGTTATAGCCGAATTAGCATGTATGTTATTTTTTTGGAACAAGATTCTATACTTTGCAAAGGAATAATTTTACATTTGTTTTCCATTTTAAGTCTTATAGTTTTTACCATGTTGTGTTGCTCTTGAACACTCATTATTAATATTTGATAACTATCTCCATAAGAAGCTGAACATTTTGATCATAATTGATCAGTTACTTTTGATTCAGTCTAAGGAAAGGTGAAGATAGAATCTTGTCTTTTGAACAACTCAGGACTGGTATATGCTTTCTTCTGTGTTGTGCCTCCTGTAGTACATGTCATTTACTTAACGTAGTAATTCTTAACCAGGGGCAATTTTGTCCTCTAGGGGACATTTGATAATGTCTGGAGATATTTTTGACTGTCATGGGCAGAGGGACTGCTACTAGCATCTTATGGGTAAAGGCCAGAGATACTGCTAAACATCTTGTAATGTATAAGACAACCTCTATAATGAGGAATTACTCGACCCAAAATGTCATGGTGCTAAGATTGAGAAACTCTCATGTGTGGGTAGTTACACAATTAAGTTTATTAAATTAAAAAATGTATTCTTTCTATTAATTAGGCATAAAGCTTTATTTATTATTTTATATATGTATTCACATAGCAATTTGATGATTTATAAGGGATAATTTAACTTTTTACTTCATTATGATTAAAACATTAAGACAAAAGTTTGGCAATTTTAATTGATTTTAGGTTAGTCATACTCCGTTGAAATAATATAATATTAGTAATCAAATGCTAATCAACAGGAAGATTTTGTGTTTCCCTTCAAGGTTTTCAGCACCTTAGACTCAATATTGCATATTATTCCCTAAAATATTGCTGCTTGGACAAATTAATATTGTCTATTATTCCCTAAAAATATTGCTGCTTGGAAAAATTAACTATCCACATGTCTAAACCAGTAATTAGTCTAGATTATCTCTATCTTACTATATTCTACTTAATCTCAGTTTTGGAGTTTAAGTCTGAGATAGTAAATAGAATCTGCTGAATCCAATAGCGAGCAAAACAGGCCTTCAGCATCTTGCTACAGAGCTGGAGTGTTTCAGTCTGAGTGGAGTAGAAGTAGATTGTAGAGTTGTTTGCCATAGGTACATCATTTCTAATTCTACTTTAAGATTGCTGTTTCTTATTTCTGTTGACCTGATTTAACTTTGACAAAACTATATGTTGTAAAAAGGAGCTATAGAGCCTTAGCAATTTTTTAGGGGGAGGGGGTGTTGAAGAGAGAGGAATGGGAAAGGGAGGAGGGAATGACTTACAAGGGAAGAATATTGAAAAGCATTTCAGTATCTTATGATGGCACAAAAGCGTTGTGGTAACTTGGATTTTCTTCTTAAATATTCATAAGTGCTGCCATTAGCTAGAGGATTAATGGATGGTCATGTCTGATGATCCTTATGTCAATGTGGTGCTGTTTCTTCCTTTTTATTTGGTATATGTGTGTTTTGTAGAGATAGGGTCTTGCTATGTTGCCTAGGCTGATCTCAGACTCAAGCAGTCTTCCAACTTCAACCTCCCAAAGCACTGGTATTAGAAGAATGAGCCACCATGCCCAGTCTGTTTGATAGATTTAACTGAATATGCTCTACCGAACCTTTAAGAAGTTCATCTGATGTGACATACCTGACAGGCTTTAGAACTTGTAATATTTGTTTCTTCATATTTGTGGCAACCAGAGTGGGAAGCAAATTCTAGATTGGTTTAACCGCCAATGGGTTTGGAATTTGGAAACATGATTTTGATATGATTTTTGTGTTTGGCATAAAAAAGTTGTTCCTGTAGCAATGGTAGCAATCTAATCAGTCAGAAATAGACTGTGCTTTAACAAACAGGAGGCAGCCAGCATGTAAAGTTAGTGCATGATAGATTATGCACTAGGTGAGGTTGAGAAGAAAGAAAGAGATGGTGTTATAATACCCAGAAGCTGTGTCATAGTGTCAAAGAGGTGTTTCTTGTGAGTGCTTCAATGTGATAGATCTGCACTTTTCTGTTTTTAAAAGAGGGGGAAAAAATCAGAAGATTTTCTACCCCTGACCTCCCTATTCAGTGGTTTTTACTTGAGGCAGTTTTGAACCCTGGTAACACATTAAAATTACTTGTAGAGCTTTAAAAAATTGCTAATGCATAAGCTCCATCCCTAGTACCAAGATAGCTGAGATCCAGGCATTAGTATTAAGAGCGCCACAGATAATTTAACATGCAACCAAGGTTGAGAACAACTGCTTTAAAGCGCATCAGAATTTTCTGCAGAATTTCCCTATTTATTAGGTTTGGGTTAGGGCCTGAGAATTTGCATTTCTAACAAGTTCTCAGGTAATGCTGATGTTGATAAGGTGCTCATACCTTGGGAAATTTTAAGAAGGCAATCTTAAAAATTCATTTGGGTGTAAGTGATGTTCTGATTAAAAAAAAATTGCTGGAGATAAATGGTTGAATTAAAAATTGAGATTAAAGAATAGCATTATGTATGTGGCTCCTTTTATGCTAAAAATATTGATATTTCTATATTTGAATTTTTTACTACAATAATCATTTTAATTTTTCTTGCTTTTTTTTTTTTTTTTTTTGAGTTGGAGTCTTGCTCTATTGCCCAGGCTGGAGTGCAGTGGCACACTCTGACTACCCCAGCGTCAACCTGCTGGACTCTGATGATGCGTCCGCTTCAGCTTTCCAAGTAGCTGGAACCACAGGCACACACTGCAATGCCTGACTAATTTTTGTTTTATTGTAGAGACAAAGTTTCTCCAAGTTGCCCAGGCTGGTCTTGAACCTGCCGGCTCAGGTAATCCATTTGCCTCAGCCTCCCAAAGTGCTGGTATTACAGGCTGAGCCACCGAACCTGGCCTTAAATTTTATTTAACATTTTTCCTGGAAGAAAAGCCACATCAGTAATAACTGAAAACTGAGTATAGTACTTAATAGTTTAAATAGCTGATCAATTTGAAATTACTGCAAATAGTTTAAATACTGCAAATAGTTTAAACTGCAAATAGTTTAAATACTGATCAGTTTGCAGTTATTAAGCTTTTAAAACTATTTAAAATAACATGGTTGTGTTTTTTTTTCTTTTCTAATATCCCATTCTTTGAGAATGTTTTTTACAGTCTTTTTAGGTATCTTAATGGAAGTAGCCCAAATAAAAAGATTCATCTTTGTTGAACAGAAATATTATGCATTTTCAGTTTGGATAGTTTTTTCTTTGAGACAGGAGGAGTTTTTTTTCCCCCCCTTATCTTAAGTATGGTGGAGAACCATACACTGAGGAGAGGAGTAGTGGGAAACGGGTAAGGAGAGACTGTACTTACAAGCTGGGGCTGTGTTGGAGGAAATGGACCTTCCAGGCTTTGAAAGACAGTAACAGGAAGAGGAGGTGACCTGTAACTTCCAGGAGTGAATGAATCAAGGAGACGGACATTGAGAGCTCCTGGGTTCAGAAATCTGGCTGAAGTCATAGTGCTGTTAAATGGCAGAGTCCATTCTCAAATTTGGGTCTCTGAGACCCCAGGGTCCATTTTCTTTCCTGCAAAAAAAGCTAAATAAAGGGGGCAAAATTCCATTCTAATGAATCAACTCTGCAACAAATGCATCAAGTGATAATTTTGTAGCAGTTACGAATTCTGAAGAAAGTCTCTAGATGGTTTTGGCCTCCTTGCTATTGTATTTGGATGTTGAGAAAGTATAGTCCTGAAATGACAGCTTGCCATGTCACTTTGTGTTTTTCAGAAATCATCCTCAACCTTTGATCACTGTGCTTGAACACAGACCTGATTGCTGGCCTGTACTTTTGCAGCAGCTGACGATTTTTTTCCAGCAATGCCCTGAAAGGTAATGTAAAATAAAATAATTGAGGGAGATAGAATGGTTTATGCTGAGAGCTAGGTTGGGTTTTTTTTGGTTTGTTTTTGTTTTTGTTTCTTATGCTGCTTTGACTATAATATTTTATCTTGAAGAAATGTCCTAGAGAAGTTTGTAGTTTTCTCTTTTTTTTTCTTTTCTTTCTTCCCTTCCCTTTTCTTTTTTGGGGGTTTGGGGTCTTACACTGTCATCCAGGCTGGAGTCCAGTGGCACGAACATGGCTTATGGCTCATTGCAATTATAACCTGCCAGGCTCAGTTGGTCCTTCCATCTCAGCCTCTCATGTATCTGGGACTACAGGTGCACACCACCATGCCTGGCTAATTTTTTGTAGAGATGAGATCTTGCAGTGTTGCCCAAGCTGATCTCAAACTCCTGGGCCCAAGCTATCCTCTCACCTCGGCCTCCCAAAGTACAGGGATTACAGGTAAGAACCACCACTCCTGGTCTTTATTTTCTGTTTAAAAGTAAAATAAAAAAAAAACTGTCAGATTTATTGGTTGTTGAAATACTGAATATAAGAAAAGCTGTTTTTGAAGAAGTTAAGCAATGGTGAGTGGTTATGAAAGTTGTTTAAAAATATTCAGTGATTGTACACAATACATAAAAGAAATATGTTCTTCCTCCTGGAAATTGACTGGTGAGTTAATCTCTTTGTTAAAAACCTACCAACTAGGATGAAGTCATATTTCCAAATGTAATCACCGAGCCACCGTATGTGCAGTTTGTTTGTCTTCACCAAGGCATCGTGGTGGTCCTCAAAGCTACTCTCATTTCTTCTATCCTTAAGACCATGGCACTGGTTCAGGTCCTCAGTAACTCTTGCTGTGGCTGTTGTTACCTGTTCCTAACTGTTGCCTCTAGCTCCAATCTTGTCCTGCTCAAATCCATTCTCTAAACATCCATCAGTGTGATATCAAGAGAGCAGATCTTATTGTATCACTTTCTTGCTTAAATCTCCATGGCTGTGGTTTTCAAACTATGCTGTTCGTTGCGTGGGCTAAGCATGGGGGGCATCCCTACCCCTTCAGCTCTGTATTCTTAGCACTTACTTGTTGATATCTTATGGAAGCTTTCTGTTGAAAAACAAAAAGCTTTTCTGATGCAATTTGACACTCCTTGGACTACAAGATAGAATCTATTGTGTCATGCTAGGCTCTGTATATGATATGGTTCTAATCTGTCTCATCAGCTTTATCTTTTCTTATCTTCATTCTGCAAGTTATGCTTTAGCAGCACACTGACTTGCTTGTTCCCCACAGGAAGCAGTGGTGTTCCCTTTCTTCATGCTTTTTCTTACGGGTTATCTACCTTATTCTTTTGAATCTTATCTTGTTCCCTTCCTTCCTAATTTCTCTATTTTATTTATTTATTTATTTATTCATTTATTTATTAATTTATTTATTATTTGAGTTGGAGTCTCACTCTGTCACCCAGGCTGGAGGGCAGTAGCACACTTATAGCCATTAAAGCCTTAACCTTCTGGGTTCAGACAATCTTTCCGCCTCAACCTTCCAAGTAGTTGGAAATACAGGCATGCGCCTTTACGCCCAGCTAATTTTTTTGATTTATTGTAGAGATGAGATTTCGCCAATTTGCCCAGGCTGTTCTCAAACCTGTAGGTTCAGGCAATCCTCTTACCTTGACTTCCCAAAGTGCTGGGATTATAGGTGTGAGCCACTGCACCTGGCCTAATTTCTTTATTTTAAATTTCAATTTAGGCATTCTTTGCCCAAGAAACTCTTTGCTTACTGCAAGCTGGATTAGGGGTCTCTCTTGTATTCTCCTGTAATAAGTTGGAGTTGTAATTTCATTACGCTTCTACATTGTCATATGATTACTCTCTATTAACTGTGAAACCTTCTCAGGGCAGGGACTTTGTTCCATTATTGTTTGTATTAATAATACCTGGCACATTTCTAGCTCCTTTATAAATGTTGAATTTCTATAAATGATGCCCCTGGATTGGCAAGGCCCAGGTAGTGGTTTGTAGAGTGCCTTGCAATATGTAATATCACTACATAGTACTGTCATAGAAGGTCATGATAAGGTACCATTATCCTGGGTAATGCCTGAATTACATTTGCCACACCAGCTATGTTCATACTTTCTTACTCTTGAAGGGTTTATAATATCCTATAGATATGGTTTCTTAGAACATTATTTCTGAGTCCATACTTCAATTTTCTTTCTTTTTATTTTCTATTTTGATTCAGAGGGTACATGTGCAGGTTTGTTACATAGAAATATTGAGTGGGTTGGGTTTCTATTGAGCCCATCACTCAGGTCATGGACATGGTATCCAGTGAGTAGTTTTTAGCTCTTCCCCCCACTTTCCTCCTTACCCCCTTTAGGATTGCCCCAGTATCTGTTCCCATCTATGTGCCCATGTGTGTACAGTGTTTAGCTCCCACTTATTAGGGAGAGCATGTGGTACTCCGTTTTCTGTGATAATTTGCTCAGGATGATGGTCTCTAGCTGCATCCATGTTGCTGCAAAGGACATGATTTTTCTTGTTTTTATGGCTTTGTAGTATTCCATCGTGTATTATGTGCCACATTTTCCTTGTCTATTCCAGGAATGATGGGCAACTATTTTGGTCCCATGTTTTTACTGTTGTAACTAGTGCTGTGATAAACATGCACATGCAGGTGTCTTTTTGGTAGAGTGATTTGTGCTCTTTTGGGTATACACCTAATAGAGGGATTGCTGGGTCTAGTGGTAGGTCTATTTTTAGTTCTTTGAGAAATCTCCAAACTGCTTTCCACAGGGATTTAACTAGCTTGTATTCCCACCAACAGTATAGAAGCTTTCCTTTTTCTCTGCATCCTTGCCAGCATCTGTTGTTTTTTTGACTTTTTTTTTTAAGTCAGGGTCTCACTCTGTCACCCAGTGCAGTGGCATGATCATGGCTCACTGCATCCTTAACCTCCTGGACTTAGGTGAACCCTCTGCTTCAGTCTCTTAAGTAGCTAGGACTACAGGTGTGTACCACCATATTTAGATAATTTTTATTATTTTGTAGAGACGAGGTCTTGTTGTGCTGCCTAGGCTGGTCTTAAACTTCTGGACTTAAGCAATCTTCCTGCCTTGGGTTCCAAAAGTGTTGGGATTTTGAGACACCATGCTCAGCCTGTTTTTTTGATATTTTTAATAAAAATCATCCTGACTGGTGTGAGATGCTATCTCATTGTGGTTTTGATGTGCATTTCTCTGATTATTAGTGATGTCAAACATTTTTTCGTATGTTTATTGGCTGCTTGTATGTCTTCCTTTGAGAAGTGTTTTTTGCCTACTTTTAAAATGTGGTGTTAGTTTTTCTCCTGTTGATTTGGTTGAGTTCTTTGTAGATACTAAACCTTTGTTGGATAAATAGTTTGCAAATATTTTCTCCCATTCTGTAGGTTGTCTGTTAATTCAGATGATAGTTTATTTGGCTGTGTAGAAACTCAAGTTTAAGTCCCACTTGTCAATTTTGTCTTTTGCTGCTTTTGCTTTTCAGGTCTTGGTCATGAATTCTGTGCCTAGGCTGCTGTTCAGAAGAGTGTGTCTGGTGCTTTCTTCTAGAATGTTTACAGTTTGAGATATTGTTTAAGTCATTAATCCATCTTGTGCCAGACGTGGTGGCTCACACCCATAATCGCAGCACTTTGGGAAGTGGAGGCAGGAGCGTGATTTGAGGCCAGGAATTTAAGAACGTCTTGAGTTAATTTTTAAAAATAAGGGGTCCAGCTTCATTTTTCTGCTTGTAGTTAACCAATTTTCCTAGCATCATTTGCTGAATAAGCTATCCTTTCGCTGGATACTGTTTTTATCAGCTTTGTCTAAGATGAGATGGTTGTATGCCAGCGGTTTTATTCCTAGATTCTCAATTCTGTTCCATTGGTCTATGTGTCATAACTTCAATTTTAGGTGGGATTTCTAGGTAGGATGGATATACTGCTATAGGAAGCTTTAAAGAGATATAGGGAACTTGTGTTTTAGTTAGTTTGGGTTGCTGTGAGAAAATACCATAGATGGAGTGGCTTATAAACAACAGAAATTTATTTCTTACAGTTTTGGAGGTTGGGGTATCCAAGATCAAGGTGCTAGCAAATATAATTTCTGGTGAGGGCCTCCTTTCTGGTTCCTATACGGCCATCTCTTCCATATGACCTCACATAGTGGAAGGGGCAAGGGACTTCCCTTAGGCATCTTTTATAGGGGTACTAATCCCATTCATGAAGGTTCCACCTTCATTATCTAATCACCTAATACCACCTCCTAATACCATCATGGGGACGAGGATTTCAACATATGAATTTGAGGGTTGGGACACAGATATTCAGTCCATAGCACCTTGTGATCAGCTGCCAGTGAGAAAAATTCATGTAACATTTGAATGAGTAGCTCCAAATGAACATTATTATTATCCTCTCTTACCTTGCTTAGGATTGCATTTTCAAAGAGAATATATTAATATTCACCCAATAAGCCTTTGTCTAACCCTGTCAGAAACAACCAACTGAAACTTTTTTTTTTTTTTTTTTTGATTTGGAGTCTCACTCGGTTGCCCAGACTGGAGTGCAGTGGCCGCTCCCGGCCACCGCAACCTTGCCTCCTGGGCTCTGGCAATCCTTCCGCCTCAGCCTTCCGAGTAGCCAGAATTACAGGCACGCTTCCACGCCTGGCTGATTTTTTGATTTGTTGTAGAGATGAGGTCTCGCTGCTCAGGTGGGTCTCGAACCCGCGGGCTCAGGCAATCCACTCACCTCAGTCTCCCAAAGGCGCGGGATTACAGACTGACCCACCGAGCCCGGCAACAAACTGAAATTTGTAAACACATTTGGTTGATGAATTTTCTCTCTTATTGTTAAATAGATTGGGATGCCTTATAAAAGCAACAGCTGCTGCTGTGTCAAATTTATCATTAAGCTTCTTTTTAGGGTAATTCTTAAGAATGCTTCCTTTTCCCAATGCTTTATCCAGTCAATAAATAATAAATTTACCCTTTGCTTATTTTTATCTCCAAAGCATATTACATTGCAGTGGGAAAGTAGTTATTCTAATAAAATTTGTCCAGATATTCATAAGGAAAAAAGATTATTAACTGTCTTTGGCTTATTGACCAATAAGCTTTTACCGATTCATTCCTTTCACTTAAATTCTCTACCAGTGGGGAGAAGAGAACCTATTCAGTAAATGGTGCTGGGAAAACTGGTTGACCACATGCAGAAGATTGAAACAGGACCCCTATCTATCCTCATGCACAAAGGTTAACTCCAAATGGATCAGAGACCTAAATGTAAAACCTCAAACCATAGAACCTTA